>NC_136532.1:7465403-7520403 GCF_910591455.1 Pholis gunnellus | reverse complement strand
TCAAACCCGAATAAACACACACAGTCCACATAGTTATATCTCAATTTCAACAATGCCCCATAACCAGCCTTAAAAGAACACTACTTTTGGGATTTTTAGAAGATGACAAGAGCTTTTAAAAGTGTGAATGCACTCACTACTTATTCAGCTTGACCTGGTGATCTACAATCAGTTTTTCTCTCCGCCCACCTTTGCTCCGCTCCACACTATGTGCAGCAAACATTGACGAAACGCATATAAAGCCTCTCAACCAAACACACATTCAAGGATGACACTGAGACACACGAGCAAAAAAAGAAAACAACGATACAAACAGGCCTCCCGAGTGTCTCTTTCCTGCGTCCGGGTGTCGGGCATATAATTGAGGGCTTACAAGGCGCTCCCCTTCTGCTAAGCCTTGCTATCTATCAGGACACACACTGCTCTGACAAACTGTTCTCCACTGGTACATATCTGATTAGGGCTCTTCTGTAAATGAAGCTTTACAGGACATGCCGATAGCAGAATGAAAGCGGACGGGGGGGGGAGAAAGATTAGAATATGTCCAGAGGAAACGAGGCGTGGACAGACTTGAGTACCAAACAAGAGCAGCGAGTTGGGGACGAATGTAGGAATGTGGTGCGAACCGCCGTGGCAGTATCAGGAAGAAACGATGTCTTCTTTCACATCGCTTAAGTATCCATTCGCTGAAAATGACACCTGACATTTGTTAAGAGTGACCGGATCTTTACTTCAAGAATGGCCGCTAGCGCTCATAATTGAACCAATAACCAATGAAAATACACTGGACGTCAGTCAGAATATCAAAAGGGACATGTGCTACATCTTGAAGCAATATTTTATTCTAATAGAGCATTTTAAAATAAATTTCAATTAACTTTAAATGAATCCTCATAGTCAATCATCTATTTTGTATCACCCCCAGGAATTTAATTAATCACTTTTCAACAGTTTTTTAGTTTTTATGAATTCGTTAACCTGAACTCATGAGTCAGGGCTACTCAATTAGTCGCATTAAGTCATTTCAGATAGACCTTTTGATTTGTAATTGGACACAATATTAAATTAATCTTCAAAAACTAATCAAGCGCCTTCAGATATTTGCCGCAAAAAAAAAAAAAAGTTGTTCTCAAAGTTAATAAGCGATAGATATAAGAACTTCCCAGAAAAGTATTTGTCTGTCTGTGATCTACTGCAGTTCAACACACTCAACTTATCTTGTACTTATGTTTATGATGAGCTTCCATCCAAAAAGGACTCTTCCTACTTCTTTCACTGAAGAGAGTAACAGCTTGGAGAAGGGGACAACAACCTCACTGCCGAGCAAACAATCCCATGCAGATCGCACACATTACACTAAACAGACACGTGCTGAATGAAGCACATATGCTGTGTTGCAGTAAATCACGGTTGTGCCAAGACAGCAACCCCCTACTGCCTTTTATGTTGAAAGAGCAGTGATTTACACATGCCTTTTATCATATAATTACACCGTATATAGACACACACACACACACACACACACACACACTCAGTGTAAAGGCGGGGGTTTTGCTCGGTTTATATCAGTGCCATTGATCAAATGATGAGGGGGGAAACAGCCAACACCCTGTGTGCCTTTATGGCTATTTGCCAGAGCTGCTGCTGAAATACATTTAAGAGTCATAAGCTAAGCCATTTAAACATGGCTGATGCGTTATGTATCACAGCCATTCCCTGTCAACCGGATGATGTACCGCACTTTTGTCGAACAACGGAGTAACAGCAGGAAAAGACATCATATGGACAGAGAGAGGGGGAAAAGGGAGCGAGGAGGCAGAAGAAACTGACTTCGGGAGCCAATGAAAAGTGAGGAGAGAGGAGAGAAGATGAAAGAGGATATTAAGAATCCAAATGAGAAGTGACCTTTAAGTACAAATAGATTTTTGCATTTAGATAGTAACCTTCCTGTAAGCAGAGGAATCCTACAGAGATAAAGATGGGGATGTTCTCTTGGACAGCGGCCACCGAGGTGGACTAAACCGTGGCAACGATAGGAGGTAAATGACAGGTCAGAGGTCAGAGCCAGCAGGAGGAAATGACATCAGCAGGAAGTATGAATAAACAGTGGGGTACAATCATCCAATACAAGCACTGACCTTGCAGGGGATTAGCAGCGGCATTATCTCGCAAATATACAGATGTAGGAAATTGAGTGAGGCGGTGACCTTCCAAAAAGAAAGTTTGTTATTTCAAGTTTCATACTGAAACGTAGACCCATCATCTCAACGATAGCATGATGCTCTTAACTCCAGGACTCACTTTAAATTAAATTGTTCACGCTGAAAAAGACTTTGATTTGAGCCGAGTCTTTTGAAAGTGGGATATTTTAAGATGCATATATTACATGTAAATTTAATGAAGAGGGTTTTTTCATCTATTCATCTATTATTGAA
Organism: Pholis gunnellus; assembly: GCF_910591455.1. Lineage (NCBI taxonomy): Eukaryota > Metazoa > Chordata > Actinopteri > Perciformes > Pholidae > Pholis > Pholis gunnellus. The sequence continues at coordinate 7,517,968 of NC_136532.1, read as the reverse complement.
CGGAAATTAAAGTAATTTGTGTAAACACACATTACAGCTACTATAGCTACAATAAGGAATCTGGCTTCATTTTCTTTGTTAAGTGACATTTTGATAATTGAAGTTTTCCATATACTACATTTTTACAATGTATTGACTGTAAACTTTGATTGATTTGACAGTAATTGGATCAAAGTTTTGATGAGAAAAGAGTCACTAAATATGTCTCCTTAACCGCTGTTACAATAAAGTAGGATTACTTACAGCTACGGATGTACGGATGTATATTTTATTATCTTAGTGTTTTGGTACATAGATATTATTAAATAAAAACACTGCCAATGAAGCAGTTATCTTAAGATCAAGTAGTTATATGCACAGTTCTTCAGAGATAATAAGAAAAAGGCAACTATTAGCCAAGCTGTAAATAAAAAAAGCATTCTTTAAGTCTCATCAGTCAAGATGAAATCTCATTTGAAGACTATTTAAATGCTGCTATTACATGCTACTTCTGTTCTGTGTCTTTTTTCAAATCTAAAACTAGAGTATCTTACTAAAACAGCCCCTAATGTCGTGAATATGGCATCAGTCACACATGTGCTCAGCCTTAGCGGATCGGAGTATTCCGTTATCAGCTGCGTGCATTTAAAAATGTATCTATGTTTAATTCATTACTTCTTTTTCTTTTGCATCTTCATCAGCTTCAATCTGGTCAGTATAGTAAACCAGCTTTGTTGGAAACATGGAAAAAGTTCTTACGCACGCACGCACGCACGCACGCACGCACGCACGCACGCACGCACGCACGCACGCACGCACGCACGCACGCACGCACGCACGCACGCACGCACGCACGCACGCACGCACGCACGCACCCACCCACCCACCCACCCACCCACCCACCCACCCACACACACACACACACACACACACACACACACACACACACACACACACACACACACACACACACACACACACACATTATCATACCAATTATTTCTCAAGTCATTACCTACTTTTTACGTCGTGGGGATAAATTAGTGTAATTTATCTATGTAGTGATACATTATGAATTCTAGCTTGTGGCATCCAGGTAATATGATGCAGTTGTCTCATATTCTAAATAATTTAACAATGTTTATGTAAAATAGGATATTTGTCTTGAGATCTTTAAGAATATGGTCACCTGGGGGTACATTAACAGTAGTTGAATAAACTCAAATACAGTCCCAAAAATATTAATCAAAACAAAAGTGTTACGACGGAAAAAGAAGAAGAGGACGAGCAGCAGTGGTAACACAGACAGCACCAATAGGATGGAAAAGAAATAAAGAGCTCTCGTGTACACAGTAAGTGGGCATCTCCCTAAAGTGAGCTAACTATAGAACCCACAGCGGGGGGGCTTCAACCACTTCCAACTCTGGCCACCAACACGCATCAACACCCGCGTAACCTGCAGGACAGCTCCATTCACACCTGAGGGGAGACGAGGAGGAGGAAGATGAGGAGTGAAGGAGGATGGAGTGAGATAGCAGGGGGGGGGGGGGGGGGGGGCAGTGCATAGGGAAAATAAAATGAGATAACCCCAGAGAGACAGAGCCTCCAAGTCATTACAGCAACACTGAGCATTTTGCACCTGTCCACGGTGCTACACCGAGGCGACGGCACAGTGAATGTGATGCTGCCTCTGGAGAAATACATATCCACACACACACACACACACACACACACACACACACACACACACACACACACACACACACACACACACACACACAATGGAACTAATAAGAAAAATAAGAAAATGCAATGCCTCACTTCTATAAACAAAAACCTTATAGCCAGCAATAACAGGGGATGGGGGGGGCATCTTCTACAACTTACACAGCCTGGTGTTATTATGTCCCGCAGGCACACTTAAAGCTCGCTGTTATTAGGAGCTACAGGACTCAGATGACGATGAGGGGGGTGGTGGGGTGGGGGGGGGGGGGGGGGGGGGGGAGAAAGGAAGAGATGGAGCAAATGGAGCATTTATATCAGAGCTTCAGACACACATGGGGCCTGTTGTTGCTAAAACGACCTCTCTCTCTCTAGAACAGAAACACTGTCATCCAGCAGCTCACAGAGACATGATAACATCCTCTGTACACAGGGAGACAAACATGTGACACGTACAAATCTGTACATAAACACATACATTCAAGCCATCTCAATCCTTCTTCTCCCTAGATTTAAGCCTTAAATAGCAGCGGCTTAAGCTTCTTTTTTTTTTTTTTTTCACCCCAAAAAAAAAGTTACGGCAAAGCCCGCGCGCTGAAATTTGATAGTGTGAGCGAAGAAAGATTTTAGCATGAGCTCAAAAGTGCATCTATAATATGTGCGTACTGTTTTTGCGTCTGTGTGTGTAAATGCAAGCGGTTGTAATCCCTCGAAGCCGGTGTGTGTGTGTGTGTGTGTGTGTGTGTGTAGGAGAGAGTTAGTGTATGAGTGTGACCAGTAAGATGGTAGACAGCGTAAGCCCCATCCTTCACAGCTTAAGCTCCCCCTCACTTTTCTCCCCCATAAGGCAAACAGTGGATAGACCACAGGGCTTAGTTGGAGAAAGAGGAGGAGAGGACAATATATGGAAACTAATTCAATTTCAGCCTCTTTGCGCTGCTCCCCAATCTGCAAATACCACCACGGGCTGATGTAAGGAAATGGAAATCTCGACTTATACACACGACGAAGAGTCTGCAGATTGGAACCCTATGGAAGAGTACTTATACACTTGAACTTAAATACGCCTTCGGCCCGGTGGAGGTTCGAGTCCAGCCTCTCCCTCCTCACCCTCTCAATTTTCTAATGAACTTTCCAAACTTGCAAATGGTGGGAAAACGGTTATCCCTCGTATTCTCTACAGAGAGGCCGCCTTACAGTTTCCATGGCTGAAGACAAAGGCAAACCTTTTTTTGTAGCATTTATTTTCAACATAGTAGTTTATAGGAAAGATTAATTCTAACATTGATTTGCAAAAAAAAGGAAATACATTTGTTTTACGGAGGCTGCTGCAAGTCTTGTGGTTCAGAGCATTTAGTTCAATTTAGCTGATAAGACCGTTAGTCGACTGATTTTGATCTTTAAATAGTTTCGCTCGTGTCTAGCAAAAGTGAGGCTTTGGCTGCTTGTTTGTTTTATATCATTGAAAATTTAACATCTTTTTGGGGTTTGGGAATCAAGAAAACAATTATATTATATATCGGTATATTTACCGATGATGAAATCATCATTTGCCGCCCTTGATAACATGGAACACAGCATCCAGGCGGTGTTGCAGGAGTACTGTGGTCCGGCTCTGAGCTTGGTGTAATGTGGGTTGTTTTCCCCGCGGCCCAGGTACTCTCATTGATTTGCAGAGATAATAACCCACTTTATGAGTCTTTGCCCTCACCCTGTCTAGTAGCACTCTGCAACATATGTTACTCTCTCCCTCTCTCCCCTTCCCACAGTCTCTCCTACCCCTCGAGGAGAACACAGCAAATGAATCTCCCTCGTAGGGGCCATTTCTGTGCGCTGCTGCTCCATTGGCTTTTAGGGTATTGGCGTGATATGTTAAAGGGTCACAGGAGTTGGCCTATGGGCTCGGCTTCCTCCGGTATCATTGTTTTACGCTTTATGGAAGTCGTGTCAGGAGGATCGCTCCAGTCAAGTTGTGCTGTGATGGTTACACTCTTCAACATTAAAGTTGCCAGGTGGATAAAAACTCATATGCATCTCCAGGACCTCAAAGATTTCACCCAATAATATGCTGACATCCACAACCTAACGTGACTCAAAGTACGCTTTGCCAGACATGCATTTTACCATTTCTCAAATGAATGTCATAAACACTGTTTTATTGTTCTATAAATAGCTTTTGCCATCATTACGGATGCATATTTTAGTTCCTAAAATATAGTAAACGGTTGAAAACTGTCTCTGCCAATCATTACAAAATGACTCTACTAACTAGACTATGGTCTACTACACCCACCCAAACAAGACCGCAAACCAAGAAACCATAACCGTATCCTTACTCAACACACACACACACACACACACGTACACAAACACGACCACACAGACAGACAAAGATTGTCTATTGACTTGCCCCCGCCCCCCCCCCCCCCCCCCCCCCCCCCCCGCTTTGCAGCCCACATAAATCTGCTGCACCGCTCTGCGCATTTTAATCGACTGCTTTAAGAGTTACATTATTTACCTACTGGATGCCAGACAGAGAGGAGCAAACAAGCTATTACACTATCTAAGTTTACATCGCATTATGTTTCACAGCGCTCAGACCGTGGGTGGTGAATAACTGCTTCGTAAACAAACAGGATGGAGGGAAAGCACACAAACGCTCGAGGAGAAATAGAGATGTGTAAAAGAAAAGTAGGAGATAGGAGCTGATGTACGAGGACGAGCCGCAGCCTTTTACATCGTCGCACCGTATCAACGCGAGGTTTGATCATTTAAATACAACGACTCATCCTCCCCGTCCTTTACGGCAGCGATTCCAATACTGTGTGACAATTACAAAAAAATGGCACCATGGGACGCAAAACCATGGCTCGCGAGGAAATGGATATCGTGCGGAATGGTTTGACGTGTGCATCAATCCCACAAATGGAGCAGGATAATAAAAAGTGAACACCGGCTCACAGCAACTCTTGAGCCTTGAGTATACCCTTAATGGCCTCATCACACTGGATAAGAGAGCAAAACAATCACATGCCATTGTCATAGTCGGCAAGATAGTCACGGTGCTGCTTCAGCTGCTTTTATGCTAAGTAACCTCACTTTGTGAAAAGCACTACGATACTCCGAGGAGTGAGTGTGTATCCAAATTTCCCCAGCGGCAGAGGGAAAGCTGTTAAAGTACACAAAAGCTCACGCGGAGGCATGTAAACAAGCGCAGAGTCGCACAAATACACACACACACACACACACACACAGACACACACACACACATATGGGGAGATGCGAACACATACAGCCATACTTCATTCTTGAGGTTCCGCTCAAGGCGGCGGGGAAGCCCCATCTATCAACGCTCCGTACATTTAGAGCAAAGCGCCTGAGATGAAAGCGAGAGCTGAAAGATGAATGGAAAGAGGGATGAGAGGGGAAAAGAGAGGAGGAAGGGGCTCGGAGTTAAAACAGGGTTTAGAGCAGGAAGAAACAAAAATGTAGATGCATGTTAATTATGTGAGGGCTATAGGGGGGAGGAGGGGGGAGGGGGAGGGGGGGAGGGTGATCAAATAAGAGAATAAGACGCGAAAAATTGAATGACAACAATAATCGCACAAGCTGACAGATCGGTAAATACAGATGGACACAACAATGAAACGCACAATCTGAGTAGCTCAGTCCTTCTTCGGCAACAATACAACACAATCCCAACAGTCTGGAAGATGGGCTGTCATTGTCTGCATTTATTTATTTATTTATTAGGTGCAATATAGTTACAAAGCAGGAAGTATTGGTCCCACTTTTAATTCCCATTGACTTAGATAAAGCCTCAATGTTCTGCAACATAGAACCACAAGAGGAACCCGGGATGATTGGACTATACAATAGGATCACTTAGGCTATTAGTTTTAATTATTTCAACTTTTTTTTTTTAAATTCGTTTGGTTGGCTGATGACTCTAAATATTGAATAGTCATAGTTGGCACAGAACCTGGAGGTAAACTTACTAAAAGTTACTGTCAGGGACTTTTCACTGGTCATGAATATAATACTGAAGCCTCTTTCTGACCTCCATTACTAAAGGAGACCATCAGGGAGAAGATTGGCTATTTCTATTTAGTCCTTCTTAGATGCATGTCATTGGTGCTATCTGGGCCGAATCTGTGCGAAATCAGATGAAATCAGATGAAATCGGGAGGAGGGGAGCTCAGCTCCCGGGCAGCAGCGTCTCCTCCTCCGGCCAGGAGCAGAGCTTCGCCGAGCTGGCTGGTCCCTGAGCCAACAGCGACACCAGGCTGCTGGAGGCCCAGGCTGTATTGCTGGAGGGAAGGGAGAAAACGGGAGAACCAGCACTAGAACCAGGACTGTGCGGGGCAGACTGTCAGACACATGCTGGTGTAAAATGAGGATTTCTAAAGGGAATCTGGTGCTCAAAAACACAACCACAGGGGTCGCCGAAATCACCACAAAAATAAAAGTTCCTTGTAGTAACTTTAAACTGCTGAATACATTATCAGGGTTTTAAAAGCTTAGCTTAGCTTAGCCTTCACAACCACCGAATTGTGGTTGTTTGTAAATGCACGTATTCGGTTCGATGATTCAGCCGAGAGAATGTCTGAGACTTGGCAGTGCTCAAAATGCCAGTCACCTAACACTGTCTGTGCAGCAAATGAATAGGACTTTGACTTCCATCAGAGTGGAAGCCTGAAATAATCCCTCCCACTCCGCAACTCTATAGCAGCTCTGCTTGAAGTCCTCTAAAAGCAGACCGAAGCTGCTTCTTTTCTTCCCTCCTCACTCGTACACAGTCTCCCACAGGTGTCTCGCTCCATCTCGCATTCGCACAGATGTACACAGGAGGCCGTGACTGACAAGGTGAGGGATCGCGGGGAGGCGTGCGGGTGAAAGAGGAGAATTACCATAAGTAAAGAACGGAGGTGCCAAGGTCTCCCTTTTTTTGTCTCTGGATAAAGCAGGCGGGCTACAATGGGCACGATGAGCGCAGGTAGATGTACGAGCTCACAGTGCCGACACACAAATGGAGGCAAGTAAATGCAAAACACACACATATATAAGACTTGGGAGGGGACAAGGAGGTCTCATTGTCTGACCAGGTGTGCTGAGGACGCAGCGTGGACCACTTCCTGTCTATGGGTCGGCCAACGAGGATGACAGCGCCGGTGTGGAGATCTGATTAGCAATGGGAGCGAAGCCGAGTGGGGTTTCTCATCAGGATCGGCTTTCACACCAATGTTATAGTGCTACTGTTATTTCTGATGGGGAGATGTGCACACTGAGACCATGCTGTGTGTATGCCTTTGGGAATAAGGGGCTTAGCTGGTCATCCTTTTTATTTTGTTGTAGTGTGAATAGCTAAAAGAATCATTAACACACTATCTGTTTCTAGATCCCAATATCTCCAACTCAGACTATCGGCACTCTGACTGCTGAAACAGGACATTTTCAATATATAGTTACTGACTGTGTTCTGGAAGTATAGCAGTGATACGTGGGTACTCTGAAGGATTTGGGGTTCTTACTCAAAAGGTCAGGACTTGAAATTGCTCAAAGGGCTGCAAGCTGGAGCGTCCGCAAAGGAAAAGATGAGCTGTATTATCGAAGTAACCTTAGATCCCAGGGTCATGTATAGCAAATTAGTTATTCAAACGGTGGAGATGCCACGAAAAAGAGTGAATGTTTTCAAAAGTTTTGAGAAAAAACTACATTCAGCAAAGTGTGTGTGTAAGGAAGTAAATATGTGCACATGAGCAATTGTTACAGAAGTCATTTGGCTTGTTTGACCCAGTGTGTGTGTGTTGTTGGAATAAAGAAAGAACATCATGAGATATTCTTTTACGTTTTGCAAGAATTGACATACGGCACTCGACTGGAAGCTGCAGCAGAAGTTGCCGTTTGCCAGTAGAAGGCTAACCACACACTGTTGGAAAGGCGGCAAGCACGGATTAAAAACCCGCAGGTTTGAGCTGGGCACAACGACACGAAGAAGAAAACTCAAACAGCACTCAGAGAGAGCAGACGATGGAAAGGTGCATTTCCCGAGTTGGGAAGATGTCGTTTTCATGAGCTTTAAGTCGTATCTTGGAAACAATGTGGATACAACAAATGTTTGTTGTATTTTAGTGCTTAAATCAACACGTTGTCTGTTTTGGGGTTGTCTTTTCATTTGAGGGGGCATTCATGTGAATTTTACCCGTCGGGAAGTCATTTTTTTGGACTATTCCGATACCAAATGAACGCCTAACGGAAGCAGATGTGTGTTCTTGTTTAAAGTCGATCGTGACGTGCTGTATTTGGGTTTTCGGTAGGCAGCTGCTCTTTTTCCTTGGACTGTGTGGCGGCACTGAATCTGTTAGTGGTACTGAGTACCGGACTGTACCGGCCTACTGTCTCCCCTGATTACAGCGTTGACACACGCGTGGGCATGTGAACTTGTGCGTTTGTGTGTGTGTGTGTGTACTGACAGAATGTGGAAATGTCAGGGAGACAAGCAAAAATGCCAGAAAAGGTAGAAAACACAATGTGTGCAAAAAGATTAAGTATACAGCACAAAAGAAATGTGCGGCAGTGTGGCAGAAATGTGGAGGGAATGCTTTTAGAGGTTTAACAAAATCTTCCAGTAGCGCGATCATTATTCATCATCAACCATTAGTTACAGGTGGGGAAAAACTGAAATGCATTAATCTTACGAAAAATGCAAATTGCTGAATCCAGGTGTTTAAAAAGTCTCTATGCTGCCGTGATTACAACCAAAAGGTTATGCAAGCTAATCAGTTTTCATGTTCTTTAATGAACAAAAGGAGAAGTCCAGGAAGATTGTTTTACTTGTTTTCATCGCACTAATAGGGCTTTCAGTAAGATCATTACGCCAAAAAAGATCCATCCTCTTCCTCACCAAATAATCTCCAAAACCATCTGTGCTGGGAGTAAAATTACATGTTGCCCAGCCCTCTTTTTCTGTCATCCAAACCTGCCTTTATGTGTCTCTGTCTGTCTATCCTCAAAGCTCCAATAAAATCACACAGGAAGCGAAAGCTGGGAGGGAGAACAAAAAAAAAAACAGAACACTCAAACGTAAGAGGCTTGTGGACATCTCAAATGCACTCAGAGAGGCCATTAATAAAGATAATTAGCGCAGGAGATGGGAGAAAAAAAAAAGAAGAGAGAACGGGGGCCGGCTTGGCTGATGTAAAATCTCATTTCTGTTATTTAATTTATCAGCGACTGAGGCAGGAAATCCACCAATCATTTTGTTAGAGCACAGAGCTCCTACAACAGGCATCTCTATCCTGGACGGACACACACACACACACACACACACACACACACACAGATCCCATCATCGGCCAGAGGGAGCCGGAGGGGTCATTAGTGAAGAAGAAGATCAGATATCACCAATTCATCTTGGTCAAAATGATTAGGGAGACACACAGGGGGAGAGAGAGGGCTGTATAGCGGGGGTCTGCTGTGTGCATTTCCAGTTTCATGTACTATTGTGATGTTGGAGTCGTTTATCAAACACCAGCAGACGCACGCCCACACGACGTTTCACACACACACACACACACACACACACTCGCACGCAGTCGAGGCTCAGGTTCAGAGAGGTCAAGGTGATTATCGTCACTGTAACTCACAGAAAAGTCGGCGGCGAGCTGCACTTGTGTTGGAGGTTCATCATTAGAGTCTGCACTCTGTGGCAACGCACGTGATATTATTACAACGCTGTGGGAGAAACCTCTTGACAGTGAAGTGCCTGACATCAAACCAGTGGTTTGGTAATCTTTGGTAAACAGCAATAGCATGTACAGTAGATTCAATTATCCAACGAGAACAACTCAGCCCGGTGTTGCAAACTATTTTCCAATGAATGTAGCTAACGGCGCTAGCTCGAAAGGTTGCTGAATCTGGAGAGAAGGTCACCAAGTCGGGCAACACGGACAGCCCGCCTCCCTCCAAAGCCACTCCCCTAAAATCATCGTAATGAATTTAAACGTCAAACACGGCGATTGGAAGTACTCACAGCTGTTAAGCTAGCAGGTTGTTGAAGTGTGTGATGAGCAACGAGTGCACGGGCAGCAAACATGCAGGTAGCCCATTACATCATTACCTTCCAGCTGATTGAAATGTTTGGACCCTAACGACCCTACGTTTAAACTAATAGCTGAAGCTGTAAATTGCTAACTGTCTAATACCCCATTCAGACAAACACAATGACGAGGCTGTCCAATTAATCTGAATGGGTCGGCTTTAGAAAAACTGGATGTTCCGAGATGTCGCCCCATTCAATCCGTTGACAGTTGCTCACTGCCCGCCTACGCCAGAAACAATTTTCAGGCAACTTCCACCCGAGCTAGTTAAGTGCATCCACATTAAAGACTTGCCATTCAAACCATAAACCCGACCAGAAAAATCCAGAAACGGCAGCAGGAGAGAGACAGAGAGCATGTTTGAATCAGCGAGTCTCTATGAAAATGAATGCACACGTGTTCAAGGCCACATCGTACGCCGGCCCCAGTGTGGAACGGGTCGAACGCAGCATCGCACTTCTTCACGTTCATCCGTACATCCCATACAATGTCTCAATTGGCTTTACAGGCCCACACAAAAAATAAAAACAGCTCCCAGGGCCAGCTAAGCTCCCTGAGCTCTCAAGGAAACACAGAGGGACTAACAAGCAGAAGGCTTGCTTGTCTCTTATCTCAGCAGTCTCTCTTTGTGCACTTTTCAATAGGCTTATCATTCAGGCGACGGCGAGTAAAGCAAACAAACAATTGAAGCAATATTATCCAGCACAAAAAGCAGGTAGAAAGCCTAACTACCAAAAGCACAGGCTGCTTACTTTCCTCTGGTCAAAAGAGACGTAAACTCACCTTAAGTAGCCGACTTAAGAAAAGTCCACGGAGCCGTTAGTTTGTTGCCTCATAGTCCCTTTGTGTAAATGTGAATAGGCGATTTATTCAGATCAACATAATATAAAAAGGAGGAGAAAACAGACACAGACCTTTGCTAATGAAAGTATATGGAGCATCTTTGAATCCCAATTAAAATCAAACATACTTTAACAAGCAATTCCCGGCTAGATATTTGTTTTCAAGTTGATCGGCAATAAGAAATATTTGACTTTAGGTTGTGTTATCTTGTGTACCTCTTAAAAAAAAACAGCTACACAGCTGGTAGCTTTCATCTGAGGAACTCCCAGGGTACACACACACACACACACACACACACACACACACACACACCGACAAACACACACAACCGCTTTGCAGCCACTAAACAGACAAACACCGCCACGCGGAGAGTCAAATAATTCATGCACGCTTGCATTGCCGCTTCAGCGCTGAAGCACTCCAACCGTGCACGGTACTGTAGCCGATAAAAGAATCAAATACTCTGCAAAACATAAGGCAGAATGGAATCAAGCAGAGGAAGGGAAGGCAGTGTAAATAAACACAAATAAAGGGGGGGGGGGGACGAAGCAAGAGGGATGTAAAGGCCTGTCTGTACACTGGGAAGGAAAACAGCATGGATGTCTCCTGTCAGACAACACAAATACATCTAATCCACAAACACCAGCAAACGCAAGGAAATCCTGCCAGGAGCAGTCAGCGACTACGTCACGTACTGTGCTCTGAAACAATGCTGCTCCTTCACACTTGTGTTTTTTGTGCCGCTGCCGACTGGGTTTCGGATTCAGAACGTTTTTCCCCTTTAAATTAGACTACGACGTGAACATCTACCGACCGCCCTAAAGAGATCCAGCGAACATTACTTTATTCCGCGTGAAACTTTTCAATAACATTTTTACTGTTTGCGGGTCTCGCGAGGGGGCCCGAGTCGTAAAAACCAAATGAATCCTGAATCATGGTAGCGGCTACGGGTAATAACGGTTATGATGATAATGTCGGCGGTTGACTGCAACAAAGGGACAGTGATTGAAAGTATCCTACCGTGGTCTGTGATTTTACAAGACACGAGGTAGAGCTCCTTCAGACTGCGGCCCTCCTTGGCGATGATTTCCACGCACCTACAGGGAAACACACAGAGAGAGAGAGAGAACAAATGTTTAAAGCACCTTCGCTCTGTACATTGCGTTTCACATTAGCTTGAAGGCAATTTCGATACTGCCTCTAAAACTCTGAATGCATGCAGTACAACACAGCGGCTCTTAAACTCTGCTACTCACACACACGCGCACACGCGGGGTTGCCCCACAGTAAAGGTTAAACAGTACAGCTGCAGGGGTCAGAACTATTCACATATTCACATACATCAATAATTAAACTTGATGCGAGTGTTTTTTGTGCATGAGAATGCACACACACACAGACACATATACTGTATATAGGGAGCTTGCTCACTTCAAAGACGAGTATCTGCATTCAGCCCAGTGCCTGAGCCCAAAGGACCGTGTGTGTGTGTGTGTGTGTGTGTGTGTGTGTGTGTGTGTGTGTGTGAAGGGGGGGGGGGGGGGGGGGGGGGGGGCAAAGAGGAAGATCAGAGTATCTGTATCAAATGATTCTCTTTAAACGCCTCTAATGAGAGGAGTGTGTGCAACAACTAGATTTTGATCAACGCATTTGACCTATTAACCTTCAGGAGAGAATGTTTTGATCTTTATGCTGGGCTTCCTTCATGAATATTGATGAGACAAAAAAGAGACAAGCACACACACACGAACACACACACTATACGGCTCTCGCTTTAATGTAAAAGCAGAGGTGGGGGAAAAAAAGAAAGTGGTGTCGAGCTGTCTTCCATCATTGAGCCTCATGTCAAAGTGAAGCAGAGAACAATATTGTTTGCTGAGCTTTCACGCAACATGACTGACAACCTGGGGGGGGTTATTCTGAAACGCACTGCTCATATTCACTCGCGATCCACTGGCTTCTCTCACTGAGGGCCAAGCGTGATGCGCGAGAATCGGCGCTTCTCTTCTTTCATGTTTTTTTTTTATGCCACGTCCTCGCTGTCTGGAAAAAAAATAAACCACGGGAGTGAAAATAGGATGCAGACCAACAGGGAATCCGGTACAGCGGAAATTCCTTTCGAACAAAGCGCAATCTGTAACCGTGCGTGTTTTTGTGCCCCGGGATCCACTGAGGATGACACAATTCGGGGATGTCACATGCGACGTGTGACATCTCACACCGTCGGATCAAGAAGGATGAGAAGGCAGTGTGGGAGAAGTTAAAATGTGTGTCACAGATCTCTGGATTTCTAAAAAAAATCTGTATTTGTGAGTGGAGCCAACGCTGTTGAAATGTGCACTGGCCTATCTGCTTTAGTTCACTGGGCTGCATCTTCATATTGCACCTTTTCTATTACATTTCTGTAGCGGTGGCCCTGCGAGCCTCTCCGTGTTCTCAAGTTGTTCGTTTCCAACCTTTTCATGGTCCTCCCACCTCCCCCTGTTTATTTTTCTCCCTTCCTCCTCTCTCTCTCTCTCTCTCTCTCTCTCTCTCTCTCTGTGGCCCAGATGTGGATGAGAAGAAGAAAAAAACTCCACTCTTGAAAACAGAGAAAGACCTGTTACAATGTGTCATCCCGTGGACCAGCCTGAGATTAGATCCTGCTCGGGCCAGCAGGATCACAATACGGTGCCGCGGGTCTTGGGGCTGTGGCATTAGAGCTGCTAATGAATGAAAGCGCTGGGAAGAGTCGGCGAAGAAACGGATAAGAAGACAGTAGCGATTCAGGGATGCAGCCGGGGAAAGGCCGAGGCGGAGTGCATCCTCTGGGAGCTTGTTACACTCTGCCGGGGTCCCCCGGGGTCAGAGCACAGAGCAATTAGATCAGACATCAATGCATGATGGAGGGAGTGGGGGGAGATGGAGAGAGAGTGGGAAACAGAGGGTAAACCTCTATACAGTAGCTAAGGGTTAAACAGAGACAGGGAGGGTTACATCATGGGTGTGTGAGATCTAAGGAAACAAGGGAGGAAAAGAGGAAAGGGTAAAAGGCCAATAATAAGGCCAGAGGGAGGCGATGTGAGAGGACGGAGGAGACAGTATGTGGGACGAGGGAGGCCGGAGCAGCGGCGTCGGGAATGCGCTGGCCAAGGCACGGATCACGCCACATGAAAGGCCTCTCGAGAAGCAACAAGCTCCCACCCACCTCCACTCGATCCCCACGGCTGACATGAATTAGTGATCTGCTCACTTTCAATAATGTACAGGGCCTGTGACAAAAGCGGCAGTTGGACACGGTGCGCATACTGAACGTTAAGATGGAGGCGATGCTGCGGGAGATAGCGGAGAGCCGGTGGAACAGCGCGGCGAGGCGGTTGAGCTGGAGAGGGCAGGAATGGGAAGCGAAAGGTAGGATGAAGAGCAGAATGAGGAAATAAATGACACTTTGTAAGAAGATGAAAAAGAGAGAGGAAGGGGGAACATGAAAAAGGAGGAGCGGCGGTGAAGGTATGTCGGACGGAGGATGAGGGAAAAGAGGATATGCGAAGGGACTAATGAAGTGACGGAGAGAAATGTGGAGGATTCGAGGTGACGAAGACGGGGACACATTGTGAGATGCCGGAGTAGAAATACGGTGGAGGAAGAAAAGCAAAGAGGAGAAGTGGCAGACAGGAGGATGTGTCAGTGAAAAAAATAAGTGCAGTGTAGAGAGGGTAGGAGGAGAGGAGGCAGACAGTACCAGATGACAAAAAATGAAGGGGAAGGTTAATTAGGATGATTTGGAGCCAAAGCGGAGAAATGAGCAAGGCGAAGGAGACGAGGAGGAAGTGGCGAATAAGTCTCTGCTACCACAGAGGGCAGAGGATGCTCTTACGAATATCACAGATGCATACAAAAATGGTATAGTTATGTGGCTCGCAAACATATACAACTCGAGGCTTTTTTCTCTCCCAATAAAACAGTCTCCGTGACAACTAAGGCCCGCACGTTAGACGAGGGCCATCAGGGGTCAGCGTGTGTTTTGGCTCACCGTCACCACGCTGTCGGCACAAACAGCCGGAGGTGAACAATAAAGCTGTCAGTCCTCCCTCCATCTCGTTCTCACAGGCTCGTACTCACAAAATCACATTTTTGGTTCAGTTCTTGGCAACGTCCAGGATTCGGGGGGAATTTCTCTTCCTTAAACATAAACTCTGCTCACATTTTTCCATCTAAATTGAATCACTGCAGCCACACAACTGGACCTTGAGGGCTTTGCTTAACCCTAGAACATATTTTATGTGCAATTGTGTTTTCCTGCCAGCCAGATGATGCCGCCTGCCAAAGAATTTAGCCTTTGGTCAACTCTGATGGAGGCTGAATTTAAGTCTTTGACTTGAATGAGAGAAAAAGGTTTTTACTTAATATCCGAGGTAACATCAGAGCACCTGTAAGTCGAAGTACCACTTAAATGATCTCGCTGAAACAGGGAGCAGCAGATGCAGCTATGTGTTTTCATTAGCATCAGGAGAAGAAGAAAAAAAAGAAGAATATAGTAATTTGCGTTGCTGATACATAATTGCTCTTCCTTTGGAGACGAAAACTCAATTATGTTGCTTTGAAACCATGGTAACCACACCCGCGCTGATACATCTTGTGAATAAGGAAAGCATTTTCCAGGATCTTCACGTGTAGATGAGGCCCGGAGGTACGGCGGGCTAAGTAGTGTTTATCAAGGTGGAAATGCCACGGACTGGTGGATGTTTTTGTCCATTTTTATTTCCCAGAATTAAATTCGCTCCTGGAACACATTTGTCCAACCTCTGCTCTTTACAGTGTATTAGCTCACTGAAATCTACTTTAGATGCTGCTGTGGCCCCATTACTGCTCATCCCTTAGAGCCAATAACATGAACATAGGTCATCTTATGAAAAATGTTATTTATGTGCACCGAGTAGCATCAGGGTTAAGAGTTTTTTTTGTTTTTTTTACAACTCAGATAAGCTCCTAAATGGAGAAAAATAAACATTAGACCAGCATTATCAGTGGGTTTGAATCTGTACTATACTGAAGGTTAGGAAAACGGACTTTCTAGTAAAGGTAGTGATATACAGAGTCTTCACCTTCATCCCTACAGCAAGGAGCTCTAGTGAGTCACCAACATCTCCGAAAACATGTGACGCCTTTTAAAAAACTTCACTTTGACTTGACCGGTGTTTAAAACGAAGGATCGGCACGGAGAATATCACTGACCGACCAGCAGAATACTGCTTCTATCTGAGCTCTACACCCCTACAGGACAACTGCCCCTGTATTTTGTTGGTGTGTGTGTGTGTACATGTGTGTGTTTTGCTGTTCCACCACAGGTTAAACCTTGACAAAGCCTGGCGATCATCCCTTAATCCCAGCTCACAGTTTGATCAAAAAGGAATCTCTCTGAGCTTGTTGCCGTGGACATACTTTTAATTAGAAACCATTTGATGAATATTTGACATGAATATTGTGCGTTGTGTGCTAATATCATTTTTTGTTTTCTCTTTCTGTTTATTTAGTTATTTCATGGGTGTGACTGGCATCCTGATACAGAACTAAAATAGTCTAATTAAATCCAAACTCCAGAGTAGTGGCTGGTGTTGTCAGTATCAAATATGCTGTTAGCATTAACATCCATCTATAGAAGATAGACTCAGTATTCAATTGAATGTACTCTCTGTATTTCAGCATCTTTTTCCTTACTGTATATTAATGCATCACAGTCCAGCACATGTCCAGTCTCTCATTAAGCTGCTCATAAGAGACTTCCAACCACCGTGAGGAACTATTTCCGCACAACTGGAAGGAGTCAGGCTCAACCAGGAGATGTGTGACAAGAAAGGAGGGACAAAGGGAGCGAGGGACGTTAACACGGTGTGTGTGTGTGTGTGTGTTTGTGTGCGCGCGTGTTGTTTACTGCCCGTGCGAAACGCGCCCGTGTCTCTCCGAGGGGAAGCTAATCTTCTTTTTCTTACGCCGTAGAGCCAGAGGTATCCGCGCAGACGGGCAGCTAGGAGGAAGAATAGCTGCAATACTTGAGAGGGTCCATATTTATCACAAAGAGCGCAGACCATCCTCCAGCCAAACAACACGTGTAGCGCTTCTCTTCAGCGCGCCCATCACAATGGACGCGGGGACAAAGACGCTGCCGGGGAGAGTGACTGTAGGTAGGCACGCCAGCCCGGCGCTGACCAACACGAGGCCCCGTCTCATCCCGCTCCTCACACGGCCCACAATTACACGGCTGTCCAGCCACACAAAAGGAGTAGGGAAATAGAAATGGATGATTTTCGAGAGAAAAGAGGGGTGGGGTGGGGGGAGCATGAAGTGTATAAAGAAAAGTAGTTGAAGGTCTAGGGAGAGGTTGAAAACATAAAAGGAGGAGGAGGAGGAGGAGGCAGCGGTGACAGACGGGACCTCAGACTTCCATGGCTGTCTTTGGACTTAATGAAATGGAAGGGCGGAGCAGCAGAGAGGAGGAGAGCAGAGCAAGACGTGGGGGGGGAGTTTATACTTCTGAGGAGAACGCTCTTGCAAAATGATTCTTGCTGTAAATTCTCTTTATATCGCCCATAAATCCATACACAAGCGTAAGGAGGCATGGCTCCGCTTCCTCAGACGATGTGCAACACTGAGTTTCTGGAATCCTCCGCACACAAAAAAAAACAAACGTTAACACTTCTTTTCATTGGGCTAGTATAAATGGAAATACAAGTATCCAATACCTCAAAAGAGCCCTTCAGTAAGCAAATACTTGAGGAACAATGTTAAAATGGAGCGACGCGGCTTTTATTGAATGAGAGGGAAAATGTTCATTGCTTTTGAATTTGCTGACCTCCCCTGATGACATGAGTGGGCTATTGTTCTGTTGCTGATTCGTGGTACAATTTAAGTTGTGTTCTCCACAAACCGTCAGCAAAGTGATCATTCAGTATGTTTTTACTGTCTTATCTCGAGGAAGCCGTGTGCTGCTGAAATTCTTTTTAAACTGCAAAAAGGAGAGTAACTTCAACAGAAGGGACAATTGCCGCAGACACATAGACATAGACACATCACAGACATTTTGCGTTTTCTCAAAAAGGTGTCGCTTTACATACACTTCAACATCCACATCTTCCATTGCCTATGACATCTATTTCAAGATGGGTTTAACTGCAAAATAGGAAATAAAAGACAACAAAATCAGTAGATACATACTTACAATAGACGTCTGAGAACATTCACACATTAGAAAAAGCTCCTTCTTACTATTGTAGATTCAAAGAATGTGACGGTGACAAAGAGTTCACAGTCATATCATTGTATTTGTTTATTGTCATGATACAATTACAAAATGCATAAGCCAAGCCTGTGTGTGTGTGTGCGTGTGCGTGTGTGTGTGCGTGTGTGTGTCTGGTGTGTGTAAGTTCCAGTCGTCTGAATCAGGGTCTGCTTCAGCAATTAGGGCCTGGATGATTTCCCAGGCTAGCCTGCCGTACCCACCGCTCAAGTGAGAATCACATTCCTATTGTGTTCCACCGCCGTTAATCATGTTTTCAAACGGCGGGGCATTCCAGCAGCTTGTCATCGGCCTGCTAGAGAAAAAATGTGCCGATGGGGTCATAACTGAAAAATGCCCATCATCCTCGACTTTGGGGGGGGGGTGGTGGGAGAAGAGGAGAGGTACACCAGACACACACACAAAGGCCTTTATATGTGCCTCTCTCTCCTCTCATCCTCGGTGGAGGGTCGGGTTCTTCACTAACACAGCTGTAAGTTTTACACTTCTAGAACTCCACACATGGCAGAAGTTTCAATGTAGAGACGGCGGAGTTCTACTCGGAGCTCAGTTCTGGAGCTATACATGAAGTTGAACAACGTGGAGCTTTAAAAGTGCATCAGGCTTCTGGAGATATGTTGATACATATTCACCATTACAACCATTTTCAACACCATCTCCAAAAGCAAGTGTCCCTCACAAACCAGCTGACTTGTCCATCAAAAACCAGGGAGGGGGGGGGGGGGGGGGGAGCCAACTAAGCACTTTGTGAGGTTAAGTGGCACTTATTCACTTTAAGCCCATCCAAATGGACAGCCTGTTGCCTTGCCAACGCTGACGGGCCTCCGTGATGCACATGCACAAGCAGCGTTGTGAAGCAGCCCCTCGGTTGCCAGTGGGAGAACAAACTGGCCCGACATCGCTCGCACGTGGGTCTCTGATAGCTCTTCCCTCTGCATCCTCTGGCGCACCTTAGCAGCTTCCCAGAGGACATGCAAGCGAGGTACTGACCTGTAAATGAACAACCGGGGCTCGGCAAAGCAATGCCGTGCCCCTATCTGCCTCCACGGTCGGCCCACTGCAGCCATAACACAATAAATAACTCAGGAGAAGATGAGCACTGCCCCGTGGCAGATGGCGATAAGACTTACAGCCTCAGGTCTGAGCTGACACAGTGGTGTTTGTGCCTGTGTGTGTGTTTGTGTGTGTGTGTGTGTGTGCGAGGGCAGAATAGAAAGTTAGTGGAGCTCTGCCCATGTGAGACGAACAGTTAGGTTAGAGATGGTTGCCCATGATAGATGTCACTGTTGGGAATAAAAGCAGCGGATGCATCTGCTTTCTTGGTGTCTCTATTTTTTTTTCTGCATGCGGCCGGGTAGAGCAGAGGGGAACTGACTAGAAAAGTCCTCCGCACACTGTGTGTGTGTGTTTGATTTCAGTATCCGCAGTTTAAATTGGGCAGTTTACAGTGCACGACTTTGGTTTGTACCCTAATAAAAACACAAACACAGCGCACCAGCCATGTTTGCCATGTGAAGCCAGCGTGCTCCGCCCGTACGGTGATCTGTCGACAGGCTCCAGGCGTGTCTGTCGCCCCCGTGCATGCGTTTCAAGGATGTTCTGCAAACGGGGCATGGAGCAGCCTCCAACGTCTGTGGGAGGAAGCCGCAAGTGACCGCAGCGCTTGGAGGTAAACTGCTGCTGCAGGAACTCGCGTGGGCTTTGCTGCAGGAGAAGCGACAAACGAGTAAACTGCGAGCGACAACCTCCACTCCCTGTGGCAAGGCCCGACTCAACTTGTCTGCGCCAACCGCGTGAGAGACTGCCACTCCGGAGAAGAAACCGACAGCCCTTCAGGCGCAATCCGACGGCCAGCACTGAGGGACGGCTGCCTACTTTGAACCTTTTAAAAAAAAAAAACAGGCTCCCATTTCTCTGAGATCCTGTCAAAAAAAACAAGCCACAGCATTTCATTACGAACGTGATTCCTGCAGAGCATAACATATCACCAATGACTAGCAGCTAATAACAGAATCTCGTTTCAGACACTCAAGGAAACAGGCAGTCTGACTGTGATGAATCGAGGCGAGCGGGCCCTGCGGGGCTGCATATCGTAACTCTTCAGCTCAGAGTCCGCGCGCGGGAGAGCGGTGAACGACCGCCATGTTTAACGAAAAGGCCTGACACACTGGCACACGGTAACACACAGTGTACGCCCACTCAGCCGCGGCTAATTGCTCTGCACTTTGATTACCGCCATCTATTTTAATGAGAGCTTTGCCAACGCGTTCCGTCTCTCTCTGTGTCAAACACGCACGCAAACACTGGCGCGCGCAAACACCGGCGCACGCAAACACCGGCGCGCGCATACACACACACGCCCACGAGTGTGCGCGCACGCGCGCAGAATGGAGAGGAGAACAATACTGCGCGTAGTGTTTGTCCCGGTGGCAGGAAATTGCAGGGTGTTCATTAGGCTAATGGATATGAAGAGGAAGGGAGAAAGGGGGGGGGGTACAAAGATAGAAGGGGGTGGACAGGATGAGCGGGTGGGAGGCCACTGAATTATACCACAACAAACTCTGCACAAATGCCCAACAAGTCATATTGCAGCGTGTAATTTCCTCGCTGCGATGACAGAGAGAGGAATGCTTCAATCACATATACTGGCTTTAATTACGCAGAATTTGCCTCATAAGTCGGGCTCCCGTTGAGAACCAATGAGCTGTCGCCTTTTTCGGCGCAGCTGCTCAGCGCTCCTTACTGCGGCTCGGCCGGGCTTCATTAGGATCACTGGTGCACCGGCACGCACACGCACACACACACACACACCGGGACGACGAAGCCCAATCAATGGACTCACACTGTTCTAAAGACTCGGGGAGAGCGGAAACAGTAGGTACCGTGGTGGACGGGGCTGCTGATCGATTGAGAGAAAATGTGTGCTTTCCAGTGCTGCTTCCACCATCCCTTTTATTTTCCTTTGCACACCTTGTATCTTCTGTCACTCAGGCTGTGCAGAGTCTTTTCCTCAAGTTACAACACTGTGTATTTATTGATATGACTACACCACAACAGCCCATGATTGAAAGTGTGCTTAAAAAACAACAACACATGAGCAGAATGTACATGAAGAGCAAGAGAAAGTGAGGGATCCCAGAAGAAAATACAAGAAAACACAGAAGAAAGGAGGAGTGTGAAAGGAGAGCGAGCATTAAAGGGATGGAGCGCGACAACCGCACCGCGAACCACAGCTATGCCGGATCCCATCGTCACACTCTGTCTCATCACTTTACGAGACGTTAGGTCGTCCATGAAACTAGTTCAGCATGTCCAGCGTAAAACCGTCATCGGTATACACACTAACACACACACATACGACTGCTCGGTTGGGAAAGGTTGTTCTGGGAAAACAAGAGCCCCGCACACGGCCGGGATGAGGTCAGAGTCGACTACGATAAGGTGGACATAAGTGCGTTCATTCCACATGTGATTAAAAACTAAACTCTTAACAGCTCGGATGGACCCAGGAGCTGCTCCTCAGCCTGGCATCTATCAACCCCTCGACTCTTGACCCCTGATGTCTGGAGACCCCACACTGGCCCCCTGTCTGCCACTGTCTCCATAGCAACATGAGCAAGGGCAGCACTTGGAACGCCCTAAAACAAGTGAAAGCTATCATCACACAAAACACTGGGCCACACGTTTGCGGAACTTTAATACGAGCAGCCCTCGCCTCGTTTCTACAGCTAACACCTTCTCCTGCGGGACATTATCACTGTTGGATTTACGGCGCGTAATGCTTTCCTGTTCCCTTGGCGGTGTTGTCATATTACTAAAGTATCGCACCTTACCAAATAAAACAGCCCACATGAAGAATAAATAACCTGAAGTATGTAGGCAGAGGGCTCTAGCATACGCTGTGAGAAACTAGCTGCTAATCCAATTGTTCCCTCCGTGGGGACGAGAAAGAGGAAAGATCCTAATGAGAAACTGGTGGCTAAATAGCCACGATGGTAATAACAGTGGGAGCGTCTCTCAGTGCATGTGTTTGACTCTGGTGACACACAACCATTAGGCATTCATGAAAACAGATGTTGCTCGGCTCGCCAGCTCATTCGCCCAAACGCCCGTCGAAAAAGAAAAAAAAAAGGAATCCTAAATGAATTCCCCGACGGAAACGCTCCGTTTGATCCCGTGCCAAGAAAAAGTGAGGAGATTTTCATGCTATAGGAGAAGGATGAGGAGGAGGAGGGACGGGAGATGAGACGACGCGACGAGGGGGGGGAGGAAGGAGGGGCGAGAGAGGAGCGCGGTTTATCCCCCTTGAAGTTGCCGTCGTCTCTCATAATGCCTCTTCATCACCAAACCTCATCTCTTTCTCCTCATGTCCAAAGATGCCATCTACGGCGCGGACTGAAGAAACAAAATCCTATTAGCTTGACAGCAAAGTGAATTTGTTGAAGCAGTCTCAACCAGGCGACGCTCCAGTGGCTTATCACTGGCTAAGCAGACAGAGCTTAGGCAAGAGCTGGACAGGGGGGGGGGGAAGAATGGGTGAGGAGACAGACGGAAGGGGGGGGGGGGGGGGGGGGGGGTCCAGGGGAGTTTAGGTGCTTGCATATACAGTACTGTATAAGTAGGGCTCATTATCATCCCTTTTATCCCCTCACTCGCCCCAAAGATCTGGAAATTTAGCAGTTAATTCTAATCTTAAACTTTTTTTATATTCATGTTTAATGTTCTCCCCCTCCTCACTCAGATTCTGGTGCATATAATCTGCAGCACTTTTGTCTCTATTTTTCTTTTTCTCCTCACTCTGAATAACAGACATTTGGAGAGATCTTCTGAACTGGTAATGTCAAAGAACCAGCTTCACTGTCAGCTGCAGTGGCCAGCATGCACTTGCACAAAGATCATCTTTTTCCCCCTTTCATGAGGCAGGCTATTTTCTAAAATGTGTGTTGTATATCATTACGTAGAGTATTTGTGTTGTCAGTGTTGCTGTTGGTCTTGATAAGCTGCCAAAGACTATTTTCCACTTTGGGGGGAGAGTATAGGTACAATCCACAACTTAAATAAGTATATAAATCCCCACTCTCACTTTAAATAGTGCCAAACACTGGTGTAGAGGTTAATCACTTTCTCTCTTCGCTCTTGCTTTGTCTGTGTCCATCTTTGTCTTTGTAAAAGAGTGACCGTTGATGAGCGGTTCATTCACCTGCAAAACACAAAGGAAGAGGATGTTGCGCAGGAGGATGGGGAACCCGCTGCGCGGCCTTTCTTCTTCTTCTTCTTTTCCAAAACTATTGACATTACAGTCATCCTCCTTTCAAAGATCTTCTATTTAGTGTGCTGGCGAATTGACCGCGGCCGGTGGTTTTGGAGAGACGGAGTGAGGAAGACAGGGGTAGAGGAAGAACAGTGTCGTTGATGGATGTGATTATGGCCTCTTCATGCTGCCCATCCATTACTCTATAGATTCCAGATGACAACCAGTCCTTGGACCTTCCCTTTCTTCCTCTCCCTCCCTCTGGACGTTATTCTCTCTTCCTCTTTATATGAACGCCCCCGTCTTTCGGCCTTTCTGTTTCTGTTTATCCTCCTTTTCTCTTCTCTCTCCATTCTTGCCTCTCTCTGCTCTCTAAACTCTGCACATTTTCTTTGATTCCCCCCATAACGCCACCTTCTTCTAACAATCACTTCTCCTCTCTGCCGTCTTCATGGGCTTCACAGGGAGCCAACAAACCCACATCACATATCCACAAGACTCCCCCCCTTCCCTTTCTCTTCCCATACAAAACCCCTCCGTCTACCCTTACTATCCTTTTTCTCTCTTTGCCACCGCCCCTCATCCCTTCATGCTCATCATCCCGGCCCGCTTCCTCGCGGCTTATCACAATTGTCTGCGTTTCCAGAGAAAATAATACCCCCGATGGGCGGTGCGTGTTTGCCTCCAAACACATTAGCGGTGTCGAGCAAAGACGCTATGACAAATGACAGGAGACTAACAGCAGGGGACCCTGCTGGTCATTCAGCCGGCCAGCAGCAGCACTGGGGTGCGCCGCCGCCACAACACTGATGCTCGGAGTGAAACCAATCCTCCAACGCCGCACAATATCTGCCTTAATCTTACTCGAGCTCCGCTCATTACACACTCAGCAAGGGCCGGAGACAGGCAACACGAGGAGCTCTGCGGCTGGGATTTGTACACCAACTGCGTGCAAATTTTGCGTGTGTGTCTGTAGACGCAATGAGGTGGTGTCGCTATCGCTGCGAGACGAAGCCGCAGTTAAAGGGCGTGTAACACGCCGTGACACTGTACGCAGATCAAGCAGATTTATAGCCTGTGTCATCCCCTCCCGAAACAGACGAAAGCATGGAGAATGTTCATTTCCAGCGCCATAAACAACCATAATAAGCATCACACTGACATGGGAGCATGTTTGCATGCCTCCGTAATGACCAGCGTGCCGCGGATCTGCTTACATGACGCGCACGTGCAGAGATGTGCCTCACCATGTCGTCGTGAACATACATGTGCGTGGGTGAGCCGCGGTGCACATGTCTCCTTTTTCAGCTCGTTACCGCGAGTAAAGAGCCCCGAAACCGATGCCTGGTTTATCGCCTCCATCATGAGAGGTGAGGTCATTCAGATTGAATTCAGACAATCCTAATTGCGCGGGGCGATAATGCGCCCACATAAAGGCTAACATATTTCAACCCGCAATAATACTTTCTGTAATCCAGCAACTTTTCAGCACCCCGCGGTATCCGGCTTACGTTCAAGGGCGGACTGTACCAACAGCTGGAGGGGCTGATGTGAAAAGCAGTCTGAATAAAAGAGGTTTTGAAGCACAAAGACACACACTAATGCGCACGCGAACAAAAATGGATTCCTTGCATACATTATATTCTCACATGCTTAAAACGACCATGTACAAAAAAATAAAAAAGTCGACCCAAAGCAGCAGACTGGAGGGTTGGAGCGGCGCGGGTCCCAGACTGCCAGTTCAGTTTTATGTCTCGGCTTTGATACAAATCCACACAGCATGGGAGCTCAATCCACCACCTGAAGTGTGTGCGTGTGTGTGTTGACGTACATGTGTCTCTATGTGTGTGTGTGTCTGTGTGTGCGTGTGTGTGTGTGTGTGTGTGCATGTATTCATTGTATGAATGTACAATCCACCACCTGTTTGTTAGCAAAGAAAGCCAAATTCCATTCACTTCCAGAGGGCGCGCTTGGATGCTTGTGCACATGAGTGTTCCCGTGCGCGCGTGTGTGTGTCTGTGTGTGTGTGCGCGTGTGTGCGTGCGTGCACATGGCCTGCGTGCCAGCGTGTACCTGTGGTGTGTGTGTGTGTGCGTGTGTGTGTGATCCGTTCTGTTTTCCACATGAAGCTGTTCCTCATTAATCAATTTATGCAAGGACAGCTACATGAGCCGAGGCTCTCTCTTCCACTCCCTCACAATAAAACCTCAGTTGGGCTTCTCTCCTTCTCCGGCTCACATAACCCACCTTCTGGCCAGATCAGGTCACACATGGTAACAAGAAAACCACAATGAGGATCACCGGCCCCAACCAAACACATGCTGTGATTATTCAATTTTTCAGCTGAGCTCCTGTGGGTAAATGTATCGCACACGCTTTCAAGACATTGTTTTTACTGAAACGTTAAGATCTTCATATCCTTGCCAAATTTTCTTTTACAGCAAACTTTGTGTGAGTGACCTAATGTCTGCATTGAAAGGAGTCATAACCATATTGTGCTGCCAAATTGTGTAATTGATTTCCACTATTCCGGGGTAATAGTCTCTCGTGGCGGTGTTGTGAATCCTGGCAGACTTCAGGTATTATGGCTACGAAGTGTGTAGAAAGGACAGGAGGTCAAAAAGAAAATGTGTTCTTTTTCATAAATGATGACAGTGACACCTCTGCCAGCCGTGGGCCAATCTGTTCTACCGTGTGTCCTGTGACCTAAACTTTTCTCATTTCTCACGAACCCCACGGAGAGGACATGACAAATGCAGCAGAACAATGTTTTATCTCATCTGACACCCCCGACAACCAGGAAATAAACAGAAGCTGACAGCCAATCAGATCGCCCATCTGCTGGTCTGCCTCACAGCGGCCGGATCGGCCGGCGAGCGGCGAAGGAATCATTTCTGTGAGGGACACACCCCAGAGATGGTAAGTGCGAGGGGAGGGGAGGGGAGGGAGGAAGGGGGAGGAAGGGGGGTTGAGGGGGGAAAAGAAGCAAGAGAGACGGAGTACGGGGAGAGTGGAGTGGGCATCCACATGGCAACTCCAGGCAATTTGATTGGTGGAGGCACGTAGGCAACAAGGCAAGGAAGACCAGGAAATGTAATTCAGGGAGGCTGTCTGAATATGACATCTCTGGGAGCTATTCAATCTGCAGCCAAACCCTCAAGTGGCGCCTCGCCTGGCACGGTGGCAAGTAAGGTTACAACTGTGAGCTCACTGCCTGTCAACCCCACTACACACGCTGCGGGAAAAAAAAAAAAAAAAAAAGATATGACGGCAGGAGGGAGAGGATTACTAGAATGAAGGGAAATATATTTATATACTGACAATGTAACTAAAAAAAAAAAAAAAAAAAAAGGTGCAGTCAGGAATAAACTAGATTTCAATGGAGTGGGTGAGCATCTGAAAGGAAAGGCGGAGGGGATGCCAAGAGACGGAGGCACAATGGGACTGTAGAGCTCGGGGAGAATGAATGGGAGAAAGACTGAGGAAGGAAAGGCGGAGTGAGAGAGAAAGTGATCCGGGCGCCGGCTGTGATTCGTCTCTGTCAGCCACGGCTCATAGAGAGTAGTGATAATTGACAACAGTGGCGGACGTTGTTCCCCGGACCACTCTATTCATTACAAAGCCAAACAATCTCCCCCCCCCCTCTTTACTATGCCTTAAGAAGTACATTAAGTAACAGTACTACGTGGCTGCGATGTGGATCTAATACAGAATGCATCGCAGCCTACAACTTGGAGCAGTGGAGGGACAAAGGTAGAGATGCTCACATACATGGGACTCAGGCAAATTATTATTATTATTAATGAATAAACTAAAAGATACTGAGCTAATGATATTACAGCGCAAACACAGGCCAAAAGGTTTGAGAGTGCAATTTGCCTCCTTTGTTTTTGCATCCGATTGCAACTACACGTGTGGCAATGTTGCCTCTGCGCCACGAACACAGGAGACAGAAACATGGAAGAGAGGCAAAGAAAAATGACATTTTCAGGCCGCGAGCTACCGACGAGGTAAAGAGGCTTTAATATGCCATGATCTGAAAAAGGTGTGGGAGTGACGCCGCTCACGGCTTTAGTTACCACCAGCTCCTGCTAATGCTAATATTTCACTGTAACTGCGTTTGGGTATTAGCGCTCATCTTTGCCACAAACGCAATCCAATACAACTGTTCTGCCATAAAGTCCACTTTTAAGATGCCTGTAATGTTTACACTGTCATACTGTAGAGGTGCTTATTCACTTATGGTTTGAGCATTGAGGTCATAGTTAGTGGTGGTGTCAAACTGAACTGCATCATATTGCGATGAGTTTATATCCTCTAATATTGTCATGTTCTTTTAAATAGGGATATATTTCGGGGTGCGTTTGCTTGACTGACAGGTGTGTCAGCCGATCACTGCTGTGGTGTTGACGTCACCCTCAGCTGCACCCGGGCAACCCCATTCCCCAAATGTGGGGTTTCCTGCGCCAAACAAAGACAGTGACAGAAAAATACCAACCTCAAGGCTGCAAAACGTCCCTTGATAAACATGTAGGTGACCTCACAGTACTGAGGACTTCCACACTTGTTTCCACACTTGTTGTAACAGAACTAAAAACCCAATTGTACGCAGCGAATCCAGAACATTTCCTAACACACGAACAAACACATCTCTCGTGTATTTCCAAGGAGCACACCTGGACCATAGAGGAGTGACATCATGGGAGGAAACGAGTGAGCGTCTGCGCGGGAGCAAAGAGTTCAGACGCTGCCATTCAGCCCCCTGTTGTTCACACACGTTTGGACCCCCCCCCCCCCCCGCCCCGCTGTCTTCCCTGCTGGTTCTCTGGATTTTAATAGCAGCTCCTGAGAAGAATCTTATCAGTCGAGCTATGACTTCACCGTCTGGCGCTCGCCAGTCAGCATTCAACCTCGGCTGCGGTCGATGACAGCTCACTATTGGGTGCAGCTCCAAAACTCTTTTATCGAGGCCATTCACTCATGCTCGCATACAGATGGTAGAAATTCTGAGCGGCACAAAAGGCACACAAACAGAACCACTCCTCCCTCCCTCCCTCCCTCCGACACAGACGCGCTCATCTACCATTTCATCCCCAAAGAGACTGTACACATTCAAACAAACAGAGGAGACGGTTATTGTCCGAACGCAATTATCTTGTACTGTCCATCTCCTTGACTGCTGTGGGACAAAGGGCCCTCTGTTGATGAGGCTAGCAGCGTGTGAATGGGAGGTTAGACATCCTTGGCCTTTTCCATGGCTGTGGACATTCAATCTGCCATCCACACATCCCAGTGGATCTGATAACACACAATAAAACCCCGGGGAGAGGGAGCGGGAGCGGAGAGGAAAAAACTGCCGCTAATGGCTTCAGTATTGTGTGTAAATCCTCTCTTATCTGCCTGCTCTTTGTGTTAAGAGACTGGTCAAGGGCAGCGGGAGAGAATAAACTCTATTACTGCCATGTTGTCCGCCAGCGCTCACCTCAACGTACGCGGCTTAGACCTTGCGGAAGGGAAGCACACACGTTGGGAGACACGCCGCGATGTTCCGCCGGCAAAACGCGCGTACACAAAGCTGTGCCATCCAGACTGATGCCAGAAAAGGGCTGACCTGGCATTGGACTGGAGCTAATTATTCTCAGCCTCTCAGATTCTCCCATTGGAGTTGTCTCTGACAAGCTCGCACGCACACACAGACACACACACACGAATTGTTGTGCTGATTCTCTCTTTAGCCCCGACTTGTCTGCGTCTCGTGGCGACAGAACAGTGAGAGGCAGAAAATTAGTGGGGAGGTAAAAGGAGCGAGGATGGGAGGAAAAGAAAAGACATGGTGGATTATCCCCCTAATCCCCGTCTCCCCCCCTCCCCCCGTCCCATTATATGGGGGAGGCTCAGCTTCCAACACATAAATGGTACAGTAGGAACCTCTGCTTCTCGTTCTCTCCACGTCCCCCAGCCTCTCTTGGATAATCTTTACTCCTGCTTTTCATTCTGTTTCGTTTTTGACTAATTGATTCTACCTCATGGGTATCACACGCTGTACGAATGTGGTTACCTGACTTTTGTGTATTTTCAACCGTTTTCTGCATTTATGACAGCGGTTAGTTAGCAGAGAGAAGGCATGAAAAGAGGGGACATGCAACAAATGTCCCCGGCCTAGAGGCCGACTTGGTCCGTCCGTCCCATTCTTCGTCAACGCCATATCTCAACGCCTTGAGCGAATTTCTTTATATTTGTCACAGACGTCCACTTGGAGTCAGCGATGCACCGATTAGATTTTGGTGGTCGAAGGTCACTGGCCCATAACTCTATTCATGTGCTAATTATAAACACCCCTTTGACTCTTCGACACAAACACTCCTCATCAGAATTATGGGACTGTGTCTCTCTTTGGAAAAACAATAAAATGAATATTTTAATTGTCACTTATGAGCCAACAAAATGAGGTGGTGAGCAGAGATGGGCGGAGGTAAGAGCCAACACGTTGTTACTCTAATGAGAGCCTCACAACGACTCCACACTCTTCTCCTTCACACACACACGTTGTCCAGCTCTCGCTCCGTCCAAAACATAACCAGGAAACATTAATGTTATTGTTTATTTGAAAGACAGGAAAGGCGATTTGCGAACTTCTTCTGTATGAATATATATGTGAGGATTTGGTGTATTCTGTGTGTATTGTGCATGTTCTCTGTACTTGCCCATAGATGTAGACAATCCAGTATTGATGGCAGAAATGGAAAACTAATTACAATAGTAATTTACTGCCGTTTCCTGCATCGCGTCTCAGAGCGGGGCGACTATACGTTCACCCATCACAGCAATCACGGCCACATTGTGTGTAGGAATCAATTCTAAATGTCAGGCTGCAGATTACACCAGCCAGAATTATTCATTTGTAAATAACCTCCAAAGTGGGGGATGGAGCAGTCACGAGAGCTCAAAGAGAAGACCGTTTACACAAAATGTAAATGCGTCTCAGAACAACTACCTCGATCAAGACATCACGGTCCTACGTCTGAAACACAGAGACAGGGTGGAGGTCTGCAGCAGCATCGGCCCGAGAGCAGAGACTTGGTGGAGTTGGGTGTCACCTTGTCGACAGGTTTCCATGGATGTGTGCTGTCACGGGCTGGCAGTGTGGCTGTCTTCTACTTAAGCTGACAACAAAACGCTGGAGAACGGGGCCCTCTTAGGTGCCTTCCCCTGGGAAGAAGAAAAAGCTACTACCGACTACCGCTGATGGAGTCGCTGCTCCTCACTTGGGGCGGAGTGAAAATGTAAAAAAGAAAGAAAAAAAAAAAGATAGTAAGAAAAGCTAAATGGGTTGAAATGTCCAAAATCTCTCTTGCGCACGCACACAATAGCTGTCACCTCATGTCACTCCCCAAACATACACAGCCGCAGGTAAAATACAAAAAAACACACACTTCTGGCACGCAATGATGGGTTTAGGTGTTGGTGTGTGGGCGTGTGGACCCCAGTCACTGGCAGGTATAGTTTTTCTTTTTGTACGCTGAATACAAGCACACACAAAACACACACTGCTGCCAAAGGGTACTTCCCCGACTGCATACTTCTGTCAATACCACTTGTCTCTCAGGGAGTGAGTCAACTGTTTGGGCAGAAGAGAGGAGTGTGATGGAGGTGCTTCACACCTCCGCCTCTGTATGTTTGCATACACCTTGCTCCTTGGCTTGGAGTGGACAGACGTCCCTTCCATGTGAGACGCGTGTGTGTGTTTAGCTAAGGCTGTGCGTGTCTTAATGTCACACCGCCACACCTCGCCGTCTCATCTCTAGGGCGTGATCCTGCTGTAATTCCCTCCGTCTCCTCCTGTCAATCACAATCTGCCCATCGGTTAGTCATCGCCCGGTGGCGCGCTCTCACCGATCTTATCAGCATCAGACTCTGAGAAGACAAGTTGCAAGAGCGGAAAAGGGAACTTTTCTTGTCAACGACTAATGCAGTCGGGTCAATTAAGGGCACTAACAGCCTTATTATAAATAGTATTCTTTGTTTGGATCCCCATTAGCTTCCACAGAGTGGCCGCTAGTCGTCCAGGGGTCCCCGCAGGTAACAGTAGACAGCGCACTGCCATATTGAATACATTCAACGTGGTCTGTATTTGAGGATAATTTCCTTTCCATGCTGCGGTCTCTCCATCTTCCCTTGCCTACTTCATTCTGAATGATAATCAGATACAAATGTAGAGCTGGAACAAATGAAAGCAAGGCCACCGTGTCCGCTTTTTATTATTCACCTGTGAGCTCTGTGCGAGGGAGACGTCTGTTGGATGAGGGGAAGAGATCCAATAAGCATGCGCTCCAAACAGAGTGCTCTTGCTCTCTGCATCCCTCTTTCTGTCGTTCAAATCTTCCTACCGTTAACAAAGTAGTTCCTCACCTCCCCGCTGAGCGCCGTCTACCTCTAAAGCTCCCAGACACACATTCATTTGCATTCTTCCACGCTGCCGTCCGTCCGTCCGTCCGTCCGTCCATCTGTCTGTCTATCCATCCAAAAAGCAGCTCAGCCTCTCCCTCCATCCTCACCGCTCCATCTGTCCATCACCGCTCATTACTCTCCCCGATTTCCATTCCTTCCTCATCATATTTGTGACCGTCCATCCGTCTTCTTCTCACAATAGAAACTGCAGCGTGTAAGAGTATCTGAATTCTGTAGTTGGGAAAAAAAGTGGCTGCACCTTTTTTTCTTTTCTTTGACATACATCAACTCATGTGAATCCTTGATGTTTTTCCTGTGAATCCACAGGCTTAAGCATTAAAAAAAATATACAGTACAGATAAATGAATCGGAAATATCTTCATACAAGAGTCCAGGGAGATCGACTTTAAACTAAGGAAACTAATCACTTTTTAACTCCCATTTCTTTAATTAAGGGGGAAAAAAAGTCTATGCAATCTATATCTACATTTTCTGACAAGAATATTAGTTTAACCTACAGGCACACACACACGCAATCTCTGAAAGGAAAAGTTTCTACATCGAGGGGAATTAGTCTAAACAGACAAATAGCTTTATCTGCAAACTAATCCAGACAAACAAAAAATAAAAGCGTCTAACATCCCCCACTACCTGTGGAGACTTGATCTGATAAAAGTCCCCGCCAAAACGATTCCCCTCTGCGCAAAACCAACTCATCATCTCCAAATGTGAACAATGTCTCTTTCCCTGAAAACTAATTTCCCAGTGAAAATGGGGTTTTAAGTCTTTTGAGGCTCCTTTTTAGATTCTAATAAACTAATTCCAAGGCCGATGCCGAGAGAGGCTTATTTCAATTTCACAAGGCTTTGTTCAAATTTGTTTTACATTATGATGCTGGTGGGCGGGGGAGGAGGGAGGGAGTTGTTGGCCGATGTTTTGTTTTAATGCATTCAGGTATCCTGTTTTGTTGTTTGCTCTCCTCACACCATAAAAGAGAAAAATAAAATGATATGTACAATTCGGTCTTGCTTCTCCTTTCTCTCTCTTTGTGTCTCTGCTGATCTATCAGACAGACAAATACTGGAATACTTCCTCTAGACAACAACAAATAGTATATATTAAAAATAATGCTTTAAGAAACACCTCTCCACACCGGTGGAAAGCAGCCTGGGTCTCTACGCACATGTACCAATGTCTCTCTATGAACTCATATTTTTCGCAGCACATTACAGCGAAGTGAAGCTCCATAAACCCAGTGATTATTCTCACTATTTTCCAGTCGGCCTGAATAAGCCAGGCAGCCTCCTACCAACTGTTGTGAGTCCCTAACAAACAAACAGACACACTCGCACGCGCGCGGAGAGAGTGGGAGTCGGAAAAAGTTGATCCGTTTTCTGTTTGTTGTGAGTCGACAACAACAGCCATGGAGATGGATTTCGTCACGCGGGAAAAAAAAAAAAAGAAACAAATAAAGAACGCAAAAAGTTGCAGGCACGACAGCACGAGCTCCCCCGGGGGAAGGCGGCGCATGCAAAACTGTGTTTAAGACACAGGGCGCAGAGCGGTATAATAGTAATTGCAGCCACTAATGACTATAATAACACACCTTAACACTGGGCTGCTCAACTCTGGGCTGCCTCCGTTGATTGCAATCATTGCTAATTGCACGTGTTTGAGCCAATTAAGAACAATGGCAATTTCAATTGTTGCTGCTCCGACTACGTCCGTCTCACTGCGGGAAGTTTACAAAACAACCACGCAGTGGACATTTCTCATCGTGAAAACTTCTGTGAGAAATATAATTACGAGAGCACGCGGCGGCGGCAGTGTTTAGGATACTCGGGAACAATCAATAACTTCAACAAAATCAGCATCGCCAGGCCTTCCCTCCCCCGAAACACACAGATTGCGCGTGTCTGTGCGTTCGGATTAACAGCGCTGCCTCCGGCTGAGTAAGGCTGCAGCAGCCATTACTGTCCTTTTTATGTCCCTAGAGTAGAAAGTAGTTGTGCAAAGAGGGAAAGCAATAACGTCAACACAGTACTCTCCAATACATATACATGTGTAACTAAGATAAACGCCCATGTTATATAGGCCCACATAAATCCGACTCCTATTCTCCTGTTGTTACTTTGATCCAAAGAATAGCTGCTTTACTGCTTTCTGATTGGCTCTCTGGTTCCCCTACAGCCTATGTCTATTTTATTCTGTCTCTGCACTGCTTAGATACGGCTCACGCAAACTGCTACCGCTCCACATTAAAGCATGTCATCACAAACCACTGAAAGAGTTAGATTGTGAGAGCGCTACAATAAGTGCACTATTTGTCACAGAGGTTTCCAGCTGACTGCAGGTTCCTTGGCCAACACAGCAAGAGATTGACTTCTTTCAAGGCGGGTTGTCAGAAGAATGACTTGAGGAGAATGATAAGAAAATGGTCAGACGAAAGAAAGAGCGCGGAAGGTGCACAACATGGGTTTGTAAGTCTCATGCCGTCATATGGAAAACTACTTCGGCGTGGCGCAGTTGTCCGTACCGGAACTGACATCTGGCAGCATTACTCAGGGGTTGTTTATTGAACATACATTTTTTGGGAGTATACACATTGCTATCTTGTCTTACTCGCGTGTTCTTGGAGCCGGCTGAGCTAGCTAGACGCTGAGGTAACATGCCATTGTGCGGAAAGTAAAGCTGCTGGTGTGCTTCCAGTTGGCCCGTATCGCTGGGACATGCCAGCCCTAAAGTTACACCGGCATGCTTGAGGCGTGACACAACGGCTTTCCCTTGACTTTTACTGCACGCTTTCTTGGTAACATTTCGGATCTAAATGCTCCATTAATAAGTTTCCCCTTCTCCAGCCTTGAATGTAATGTTTTTGCATGTGCTGTACACCACAAGACTGCTACTGTTACTGAAAAGTGATGTTTTAGACTAAATGTAGACTAAATCTACTGTGCAAACATAGGAACAACAATCCATCTCCCAATATCGTTTAAATCCATCAGTCAGTGTCTCTACAGCACGTCCTCCACTTCTTTCCCAACACGGACTGAAGTTACTTTCCCTCTTGTTCTCGTTTAATCCTTGACGGTAAATGTAGGCGCCACTTCATTCAACAGATGAGCATTGTTTACTTGAACAACATTTGACAATAAAGCAAACACCTCACTAACTGTGGCTTGTCTGCAGTGATTGTCATTGTTCTCCAGAAGCACCGATACATCCCCGTTAAAACCATCGATGTGGGTGTTTCCTTCACAACCCACAATCTACCAGTTGTTTTTAAACGCAATATCACAGCTTTTACTGATAGAGTATTGTGTAAAAACAATACGTTAAATGAAAGTAACTGCACACTTGGTTTATACCAACCAAGCAGGTTTAAATGAAGCCAAAATTAGCAGGACTCTTTGAAGGACCAAAAACCAAGCTTCTTCCTTTTGAGTGGAAAAGAAAAAATGGTTTAGTCATTCACTGATTCATCATCTGAGGGCGTGTGTGTGTGAGAGAGAGAGTGCTCACTGATTGAGATTCTCATGGGATCTCATCCTGAATCTCACCTGCTGCACACGTGTGGTTTTGCACGCAGAGACACACACACACACACTGCCAGCAGCCATTTCACCATGCTGCTGAATGCCATTAATTCTTGTGCCACATCTCCTTAGGTGAGAAGCTGGTGACAGAAGCAACCTCAGTCAGAGAGGCGCTCTCTCTATCTCTCTCTCTCTCTCCCTCTCTCTCTCCGCATCGCCCTCTCCATCTCTCCTCCCTCCTCCTCCATCCATATTCAGCAGAAGCCCGGGCATGTGGAATAAGGAGGGAGGACTGGGAGTGGAGGGTTGTGACGGGGAGGAGGGCGGGCGGCTGCGGGTGATTGTAAATTCAGCACCAGGCTCTTCTTGTTGCGCGGGAATGACCCATCATTTCACACTGGGCCAAATGGCATGAATTCATAAATATAAATAACAGCGGCAAATTCATCTTTTCAGGATGCCGCACAGAGACACAGACGGGGCCATATTAGAATAAAGATGCCGTCTCTCTCACAATCTTTCCATCCTCTCATTATTACCCACCACACACACATTTCTGCCTTCTTTATCAACTTTCACATTCTCCCCTGCTTTCCTTCTCCCTCACTTCTCTTTTCCTCCGTCACTATCAGCCTTTTTTCTTTTTGCAACCTTCACTTATCTACACCATGATGACATACAGTACAGTATGTGGGACGAGCAGGAAAGCAACACGATTGTTCTGCCTTCCTCCTCAGTCTGAAAGAATAGGTGTAATATTGAACTCATTACGAATAAAGCCTTTTCTCTACTTGAGCTGTTGCTTTTATGAATTTCTGCCAATCCTGTTTGGATTTGACGGTGGAGAGGGAGTAGCTCGAGACCACTCCAGTGACTCGCCAGGTTGAACCGTGAGAAGCAGCGAAAGAGAGTTGGCGGAGAGATTGGCCTGGACCGCTGACAGTTGGATTGATAAGCAGCTTCGCTCTCCCTCTGCAAAGAAACAACGCATCCATTTGGTCATTCACGCTGTACATTTACATCGTTTCTACCCCCTTGATTGCTCAATTCTGTCTTTTTTTTTTTCTCCTCTTGGCAGCAGTCATATAAACACACACACACACACACACACACACAATAGAAAGCGCTGTTACATGGTTGTGCTCACAGACACACGGAAAGAGACACACAAAGCATTAGAGCGAGGGCAGATACAACTGATTAGTCAAACTGCCACCTCTCCACACCACCAACGCTAATGGTTGCCACGGTAGTCAGAGATAAATATGGCCAATCAGAGACAATCAGCGGGCGGGCTGAAGAGGCAGGTGATCTAATGACAGGGACGGAACGGAACGATGATATTTTCTCACAGAGCCCGACCGTCGTTTTGGAGTGAAAACAAGTGTTATTTTTTTATTTTCCTCGCGCATCGTGTGGGAGCAAGCGACACCCACGGTCTCCCTCTCTCTCTCTCTCCCTCTCTCTCTCTCTTCCTCTCTCTCTTCCTCTCTCTCCTGTTCGCTCCTCTATCCGGCTCGCCCCTCACCTCCCCTCGCCGTCTCTCCAGCTCCATTTACCACTTTTCTGTGATCGGAACTCAAACTGACTGAGAGATGGGATCAAATAAATGTAAATACAGGGAAAGCAAAAAGAAGAGCAGCACAGCACCACTCGTTCTACTGACATGTGCTGGTCAGATGGCTATGCCGGCTGGAGTAGAACTATTTCCCTCAAATCTAAAGTGCTACCTCTAAAGATACCGGTCCAAAGTATAGAAGTCAGTGCGGGTGTTGGAGATGGATAAAGATAACAATATACTGTCAAACATATAACATTTGTGACAGAGAAATGTCAGATCAATAGACACTGCAATAATAATACAAACACAAAAGTACATTTCTAAATTTGGACTTTTGAAATCTGAGAGCCTCTTAAAGCGTACTTTCAAATCTGAATCAAGTATTTCACCAAATAATCACGTATGATTGAATAAGTAACAATCAAAGCCCTCAATGTATTATGTATTAAGATGCTGAACTCTCTGCTGCTCTGCGTCATCAGGACTGCGTGGGTGTGGTTTCATCAGATTTGATTGAGCTGGCCTTCGCAATGTGATCAAACAACCCAACAACTGTGATCACATTTGCTTCAAACATTGTTAAATCCATGCAAGGACGTACGAGACATCCTCTCTCTCTAACTCAGTCCCATACACTTCACATCATTAACGAGACAGAAAAAAAGAAAAGTCTCCCAAACTTTGGGATCTCACTGTAGGACCTCACCGCTCAATCAAAATGCTACCACTTCTTCACTCTACTGCTCTAGATTTTCTCTGCCAATAGAAGATACCAATATATCTGCGATAACCCAATACCAACCAATAATGCAAACGTATCAGTCGGGGTCTAAAGTGGCCCTTTTCAACACAGCATATGATCCATCTTCAGCCAGAGGGCCAGGCCAACACATGGGCCGTAAACCATCTGCTGAGTGAATTCAAAATGGAAAAACCAGCACACAAGAGAAGAAGAAAATGCACTTAAGGGCACTTAATCACAGATGTGGCTCGTTGGGTCTAAATCAGAAATGAATGTGGACACACTGCAACTGCATGGGACCACGGATGTACCAGCACTTTGTGCAGAGCAAGAAGGCATGGCGCCATTAACGATGAACACCACACAGTTACTCTTCTTCTTCCAGATTTAGACCTTCGAGCAGTTCTTCAAATAATAATGGTTCAGAAAAAGGTCTTACCTGGGAGAACAGGGCTCACCTACTATATAAGACTTCATCCGAGGGCGGTGACAGAGATCTTAACTCTATTGGCCACATGTGACCTTTCTTTTATGCTTTTTTTTTTTGCCCCCCCCCCCCCACTCTTCTCCTTCATTTTTTCTGAATTCATGTTTTCTCTCGTTCCAGACTGTCGCAGCTACAGGCTCTTATGGAAAATGAGCACACTGTTACATATCAAACAAAGGTCAGTGTGTGTGTGTGTGTGTGTGTGTGTGTGTGTGTGTGTGTGTGTGTGTGTGTGTGCGTGGAAAATGAAGTTATGTCAAAGCACAGAGAAAGGTCAGCGTGACGTGTGCTTGAGTGATCAGGTACGACTTTGTGCGAGCGACTCGTGCCTTCGGTATGAACTGACACACATGACCGAATCTGCTGTAAGAGCTCATTCGCGGGATCGATATTGCCAATCATCGAAGCGCAAGCAAAAACATTCTCTCAGACATCGCCCAACGAGCAGAGCAAGACTCCGTTGGATAGCATTGTGTTCTGCAACTGACGGGTAATATTTTACTCCTCGGCCTCTCGTTGCACAGCAGATAAATTGCTCGCCATTCATTTCTGAGATAATATAACGACATTCTCTATTGCTGTATCGCAGCGCCCGTAAATCAGCCATTGCTTTGAGTGAATATTTATGTGTTTGGGCTAAACCCCGAAGACAGCAACAGACATTCATAGTGTCCGCCTTCATGTATTCTTCTGTTCTGTGCAGTTTCGTGGGTGGTCATCTCGTAGGTGTAACTACCTCTGATGACGCTGCAAAAATCACATTACAGCCGAGGAATATGAAGCCATTTAGCAGAATTAAGCACGCCTCGTGATGTTTCCAGGACAGTTAGGCTCCCACCCTGTTGTACACAATGCTCAACAAATGTAAGACTGTCGTCATTAACGCAAATCAGTTGGTTTAAAATCAGTGAAACTTTACGGGAACCTCTGGAGCGTCAAATGCAACATAGATTTACACCCTCGCCTCCATCCCTCAAAGATATGGAAGAAATGTCCCGCCACACAAACAATGTAATTTAAGATGATAAAAGAACAATGAGTAATATCAATGTCATTGAGAAGACAGTGACAGCAGTATACTAGAATTACCGCCTTGCGGTTGGACGCCTCCATGCCGCAGACGAGTC
The DNA here is from genome assembly GCF_910591455.1 of Pholis gunnellus. Lineage (NCBI taxonomy): Eukaryota > Metazoa > Chordata > Actinopteri > Perciformes > Pholidae > Pholis > Pholis gunnellus. The sequence goes on along the minus strand of NC_136532.1, from coordinate 7,478,900 downwards.
CGGATGCAGTTTACATCCATGTCTGTCCAAAATGTCCTCACTTCATCATTTTATCCAACTAGACACTAGTGTGAAACTGTTCTAATTAGCATATGATTATGGAGCTATGGCCAAATGCGAGTCCAAGTGGAAGTTTCTGCCAAACTTTAAGTAGTTTGCTCAAGGCATTCCTGAGATGTCTTGTTCACGAGAATGGGATGGACGTGAGGTCACACTGATTTTTGCCCACCGAAATCTGAACAATTCATCCGCAAGTCCAGGGTAGAGATGTTGGATGTTTATAATTTAAAGAAATTCACTCCAGGTATTCCGGAGATGTCGGACGAATGGACAACCTGAAAACGTAATGCGTAAAGGCACAAAAACCGCAAACCCACATACACTGCCACACAGTGTTGAAGAAGCATCATTTTTCCAACTTCAATACAGGTCCTCGTACCAGAAGCAGTTGGAAAGTCCCTCTCTCTGAAATGGAAGGCAGCATGCTGCCAACAAAGCAATAAGGTTACCTTGGCTGGGCGAAAAAAAAAACTTTAGTTTGAAAGCCACGGGTCCACTGCTGACACCTGAGTTCCCTTTGATGGAGCCAAGACAAACTGTTTTTATTGAAACATCAAAAAAAAGGCTGAAAGAGAAATAATCTTGACATGTGTGAGCTGAACTAGCATTCAAGACCGCCGGCCAATGTCAACGTACTGAGGTGCTATTTTTCCTGAAGAAATGGGAGGAAAAACTCAACCTGAAGTAGCCGAATCGAGGATAAAGGGGCCGAGAGGGTGGTCAAGGTCTTCAACCAATTCATTTCGTACGTACAACAACTTACAGACACAGAAACACACGCAGACTGAGGAAACTCAAGGGACATCCCAAGGACCTACTTGCTAATCCTGCTATAACTAAAAACCATGAAACTAGATTCATATTTTTATCTACACTGTCAGAAACTAAATTAAAGCAGTCTGAAGTGCTGCAGCCTGTGCAGTGTGCACTCATCTCCCACATATATAATTGCCGCAGCTCCTCTCCGACTTGGGTCAAAGTGCCATTTGGTTCTTCAGAGCGATACAACATAGGATATTCATACACCTGTAGGCTCTTATTAGCCTTTATCACACAACCCCGCCTCTACCTGCGCCATGTGAGGGGAGCGAAAAAAAGGACTGTGAGAATGATAATTGATAACCCCCCCAGGGCTGATAGAGCAGGTGGCTGATGAATCAGTGCCAAGTGTGTGAATGTAGTTTCATCATCCTGCAGATCAAAACAGATGAAGGTGCCAAGCACATTGAGGATGGTGCGTTTGATCGTAAGCATTTGTGATGTAGCTAATGAGATTTTGGTGTAGAGGCCACACGGGATGTTGCAACTTCCACTTTCATCGTGTGGCGCACACTGGGCCCAAAAGCATTTTCCCATACACAATCCTTTGAAAAGGGAGCGGCAGTAAAACGATGTTTGTATTCATTTTTAAACGACTCTGTATTATTTGATCCAAAGTATGATCGACTTGGTCCAATGACATCTGTAAAGTCCATAACAGCTGTTTGATTAAATTCTTCTTTCCCATTCATTTGAGCGGGAAGCAAACAGGAAGTCAGCCATCTCAGCCAGCAGAAGGCCTGGACACGCATGCTGTCAACCGGCTCAGCTGAAGAAAGACTCACGTGGGCATGCTCTGTGGGCCCCACACGAGTAGAAATGGGGGTTCCGCACGGGTTCTAGATGAAGGACTGAGATTCTTTGTTAGACTAAGAGTGCTTTTTTCATCTCCCCCAAAAAATAGTTTTGGGAGAAAAATAAAGACACCGAAAAACTGTGATTGTGAACCATGATTGTTGTGGATTGCGCTGCACAACAACAGCCCCGGCCGTTGAGGCTACTAGATAAAACCCTTGGAATGTAAAAGGCTTCTCGGTAGAACCCTCTGGGTGGGTTCTTGTTAGCAGGGAGTTCTGGGTTGAATCTTTCACAGATGGTTCTATGTATAACCCTTCATGTTGAGCTCTGGAAGGGTTCAAAGTGGAATCTTTGAAAAAGGTTCAACTAGGAACCAAACAAAACCCTATCTGGTTCTAGTTAGCGCCTTTATTTCTAAGAGTGCATGAATGGGAACAGTGAGGAAGCCCGCTTTCAGAGGAATTAATGGAATTAATAAATCCAGTTAGCATAACAGTTTTCACATTTAAACAAGGATGAAGCTTTTCTGTAAGTCAAGCCAGCTAGCTAGCTTCGTAGGAATAGGATTCCTTATTCCGTCTGTTAGCCTCTGATTGGTTAACTGGCTCCTAACTGGTGGAAACAGCAGTCGATGAGCACAGCAGCAGACCTATTAGAGGAACTGAGCAAATCACAGCGGCAAATTCAGTCGTCTGCAAGTAGGCTAAGCAATACTTTGATAATAATACGTATGAAGATGCAGTGTTATCGTTGCTTAGCAATGCAGAGCATTTTGTTTCATTATTTTGATGTAATTGGCCATAAATCATTTATTCATACATCTATATTGTGAAGTGTTTTAGTAAAAGATTAAACAAAATCCCTATTAATATTGTGATATTGATTTCAACCATACAGAGCAGCCTTGTACTTAAGTTAAACAAATTATCTCTCATCCGGGCCCAGCCTACTCCACCGCTCCCCCGTCCTCTCCATCACTTTCTCCGCCCTCTCGGTTCTCCTCTACCACTTCCCTCCATGGCAGCATGATGGAGTGGGGATGTCTATGGAGAGGTATGACAGTTGGATCGTTGGCTGTCACAGAGACTGATGTCCATCTCCAGCCGCTCAGACTATCCTGACAGCTTTAACAATGAACGTCTCAATGTCCAAACGCGCCAACGGTGTTTACACGCACACGTACACAATCCCAACGCGGCCATCGAGAGCGATAAGATAGGAAAAAGAGGCGGCCACGCATGAGTGAACACAAACACAAACACTCTGCTACACAGACGGATTAGTCCTTTGAATCTCTTCTGGTGGTGAACGTGACGCGAGCACAAATTAGACCGCTGCATGATATGAAAGGTAACCCTGCTCGCAACAAAGCACGGCAGGTTTCCCAAAGCAAGCAAACCCCGTTTTCAACGCTGTGGATGTTTGATTTAAGTACCGTTTCTTAAGAAGAGCCAAGAAAAACACCGCAGCTGCCAAAACACTTGAAATAAATCTCCCTAAAGTTGAGTTCAAAAGTCAGAGAAATGCCCCTACTACCCAAGTTTGACTGTATTGTAAAAAAAAGAAAAAAAATGAAAACGGGGCTTCACAATTGACAAGCTACTGTCTCGATACGCTCCGGTGTTTCCACACAGAGAACACAGTTTGTACTTTACTGTTGTAAAAGTCCAGTGTTTTTGTTTCGCTTTGCACAGACTCAAAGAGCTTACCGTCGTTCCATCAGCCATTTCATTGTAGCAACACTTTCAATACCCGGTTAAGAAAACAGTGGTTGACAAAACAATCTCATCACAAGGTCCACTTAGTAGCTGTTCTGGAGCCTCCTCAGCCGATTGCCCAGTTGTCATGGAATTACAGATTGTAGAGGTTCCAGATTTCCATGAAGCAAATCCCATCTGCATGGGAAGATCATGGGATTGATCAAAGGCCCCCAAACAGCATTTCAATGGACCTTGTGGTGAGACTGGTTTGTTTCAGACTTTCGCAACTTGGGTATTCGAGTCTGTCACTAGCAGTGTTTCGTTCCAATTGTCAATAGAATTTGAAGCAAATTGCAAAAAAAAGAAATAGGAATTAGCCGTTTTTTCATTCCCTGGTTTGGGGTTAACAAACTTGGCTACGGCATAGTTACGTCAGACGTTGGTGCTATAGGCCGTCCATGGCTGTTATCTGCCAGTAGACAGAGTAGAAGAAGTAGCGCTAGTGAACCTGAAACAAAACAGGTCGGCAAAAAAAGGTCTTCAGGAATTTGTGTCTTTCATTTCAGCTAGTCCTGAACAGGTTTCATGCTGTCTAGAGAAAGAAAAAGGCATTTGCACATTATGGGAATATCCTGGAAGACACTGACAGCAGAAACAGCCAATAAGTTATACGAGTTAAATGTTCTCTACGTCAGATTTTATTCGTCAAACTCTTCCTGCGATGAGGAAAAAAAAAAAAACTTGAGCTCAAAAACTTTTTTTCGCAATTGAAGTTTTATCGAATTTTGCCATTTCCATACAGCTTTTGTAATACTTCAAAATGTTCACAGCAATATGTGATTATAAACACGACTATTGATAAACCCTGTGTGATTCGAGAGGTTTCAGGAGTTTTATTCTTTGAAACCAAGCGACAGAAATGATGAAAAACAAGTTATTAACTCCCCAAAACACTCATTAAACGAATATACGGGAGGGAGCTAAATTCATGAGCACTAAAATATGGTGTATGGTGTTGTTTTAATCTCGAAATCTCGTATTCTTTAAAAGGACACGTATCTGCAGGGGCGTTTCTCTTTCTCATTCCCAGTGTTTACAGTTGGACAGGGGTTTGGTAGCCTTCCTACCAACTCAGCTCCTTCAATAATAGATGCCTATAACACGGTACTGCTCTATCTCCAGCTAGGGGGCTGTGAGCCAGTGGTTGAGACGACTTGTGGAGGGTTATTCATAGATTGCACACACACACACACACACACACACACACACACACACACACACACATATGCATGCATGCACGCACTCCCCATTTCACCCATGCAATCCCGCTCTCTTCTCCCAGCTGCCCTATTAAACTGAAGAATCTCGGGAAGTGAAATGAAACTAGTAAATCTCGACTGCTTTTATGATTGACTCGATATGATTTGTATTATAATTTGGACACAGTGCTCCTTCTCGCTCTCCCACTGCCTCCCGCCGACGCATTCCCTTATCCCCTCCTCACTCCTTTCATTACTAAGATTGGCTCTTGCGAAATGGGCCACGGGGTCTTCACAACACACACATATATGTCCGTATGTAAAAACACTGTGCACGCAAAGGCCCCTTGTATGCAAAGATCCCCACATCGGCGCAATCCGTAAACCTCCCCGTCCCTCTTGCCGGACAAGCGAGCTGAAGGCGACGGACGCCGGGCAGCTCTTAACCGTTTAGGGAGTCTCCGTTTGAGGAGCGAGCACAGTTGAAATGTGGATGATGAGCAGTTATAGAGGAAAACTGAGATCTGACAATCCAATCAGAGCCCTCCCTGGACAGAATGGGCTGAGCTCATGAATGAATGCATGAGGAAGCCTGGAGAGATAACCAATGGGCACAAGGACCTCAGAGAGACGGGGGAGAATCGTTCTATCGACTCAGTGATGGACTGACTGACTGACAGACTGATGGAGCGACTGTCTGAATGGACCTTTTGAAATGCAGGCGGTTTGAAGTCAGAAGCCTCGGGGTCTTTGACCATCACAGTCTGAACAGACAAAAGGCGGGAGAGGGCAGCTTATTCAACTACAGGCCCTTTAGCCCACTGTGGCTTCATCAAAAGAAATGATAACCACAACGCCGACTTGCTCGGCTGATGTGCCCTTGGGTGACACTTTGCTCACCGCTCTCGCTCTGTGTTTGTGAGTGCATCTGTTGAAAACGAAGGCCAAGTCTTAAGTGCTGGCCGGGCCTTTCTACTTCACACGCGGATACGGGGGCCTAAACACCTGCAGCATCCCCTCTCTGAAATAACTTTTTTTCCTTTTCACACTTTGCCAATGAGAACTCAAACCCGGTCTTATCTGTGGAACAGCAGAGTGCAGGCTTTCCCCCTCAGTCGCCGTGTGAACCTTACTTTGAAGACAGCATTTATGTACAGACAGTTTACACCAACGGTGCTGTGAATGACACTTTGTGCTCTGGGACTGATGGTTGTGACTTGCTCCTCGTCACAGGTTAGAACCTCAGCCAGCCTCGTCCTGCCGTCTTCTCAGTCTCTAACTACTCTCTCTTTCCCCGGTATTGCAAATAAAAGAAAGAAAGAAAAGAAAAGTAAAATCCGAGCTCTCATGTCCCTCTCTGCAGCAAAAGAACGACTCTGGCTGAGCTTCTGACACGGCCACAAAAGGGCCTGCAGCCACACATCTGTCTACAAAGCCAAATGACTCACAGAAGCCTGGGCCCAGTTACCTGCTGGGGCCCCATGTCTGTCCCAGTCGCTGACCACAGGAACACACATGTACATAGTTTTACAAAAGGACACAGCCGGAGCGACAAATACACACCTGCGAGCCTGAACGCTGACGCTGACGCTGACGCTGACACACACACACACACACACACACACACACACACACACACACACACACACACACACACACACACACACACACACACACACACACACACACACACACACACACACACACACACACACACACACACACACACACACACTCTCTTCCTCTTTCGGCTTTTCCAGTCTCCTGTGGATGGCGAGTGTTCTTTCAACATCCTTTCTTGCCAATATCAGCTCTTTTTAACAGAGTAGGAGCAAATCATTCAGTCTATATTCTGTGGTGAGAGGCCAAGGCAAACTGGGCCTGCGGAGGCAATGGAATAGGAGCTGCTGGCACCATGAGAGAGGAGAGGAGGAGAGGAGAGGAAAGGAGGAGAGGAGAGGTTAAGGCAGGAGATATAATAGAGGTTGAGGGGAGAGGAGAGGAGGAGAAGAGAGGTTAAGGAAGGAGATATAATAGAGGTTGAGGGGAGAGGAGAGGAGAGGAGGAGAAGAGAGGTTAAGGAAGGAGATATAATAGAGGTTGAGGGGAGAGGAGAAATAAAGAAGTCGTGGGGAGAGTGGAAAACAAATATAGAAGGAGTTGAGGGGAGAAAAGGTGGAGAGGAAATGAGCGAAGAGGAGAGGAGAGGAGAGGTGATAAAAGAAGAGAATAGAAGAAAGGAGAGAAGAGGTGAGGTCAGGAGATCAAATAGGAGTTGAGGGGAGAGGATACATAAAAGGACTCGAGGTCAGAGGAGAGGACAAACGTAGAAGGAGAGAAGAGAAGACATGAAGTGGAGAGGAGAGGAGAAGGGGGTGTGGCACAGGAAGCACATTAACTCTATCTGTATGGTAATGCCACTTCCTCCCATCTGATCAGCATGGTCTCCTCCACACTCATTGGCTCCCTCCTAGCTTTCATTAGCAACATGAATTATGGATCTGCCCTCGCATCAAAATGCTCGGCATTATGCCATTTGTGATGCAGTTTTCTGCATTCTCCTTCTCCCTCTTTCTTTCCTGTCTCTCCCATCTTCCTCCACTTCACTCTCCCGTCTTTCTCTCCTCCCAGAGCTGCCACAGTCTACGATTACCGCGGACCTATTAGGGCCTGTGCTGAACAAATTACCATACCATCATATGCCCCTTGAGATACTGATAGCGAAGAATTTGCCGATTTGGTATGCGCGCGCTCACGTGCACATCATACAAAACAAAAGATTTTTAGCTGCGAGATGTGACGGCACCAAAAACTGTCAGGATGAAGCCGGAAAAGAGGGATGGAACAATAAAAGTGAAATAGTGAAAGAAGAGAGAGGACATGTTTGGAGACAAGATCCGGACTGAGGAAAGATTGAGCTTGCCCGTCTCGCGCTCCTAGTGGCGAGGCCGCATCAATGAGGCCGGTGCGGAGAAAGGATTTTAGAGGAGAGGCTGAAACTGGACACTGTGTAATAACGGCTCGCTAAAAACATTACAGCCCCTCATAAAGAGCCCAAACGCACTTTAATGGCTGCTGAGATGTTTCCTTTGGCCTGACTCGGAGGGAAGGGGACACATCAGAGCGGACGGGAGGAGAGGGCCGGTTTGTGCGCGCACTAATACAGGTCAACGGATCTGTCTTCAGCTAGATGATCCGTATAGGACTTCTCTGTGAAAACCCCCAAAACCGAGTTCAGCCGTCCATCCAGCCGGTCTTGCGTTAACGGACTCACAAATAGCCCGGCTGCGGTTTGGTGAATGACATCAACCTCTCATTGACTGCTTTTACGAGCTCCTCTCCGAACCGGCGTGAGAAACCGTGGTACTCTAACCTCATAGAGGTACGGCTCAAAGTACACATGCGCGCACACACACACACACACACACACACACACACTATGGAACAGCACTGCCCCAGACCGCACATATTTTCCCATGCTGATGGTGGAGTTGTGGAGCTTTACAAGAGCTGAGCTTGTCCTCCTCGCCGCATTTCTGGGTAAAACACAAGATCTTTTTTGGAAACACACGCCAGAGCAGGCTTTTAACTGATGATTCAGATTGTTATGGTTGGAATGTGAACTGAGAGCAAACACACATCACAGAGAACTTAAGCTCTCGCCCCAATGCGTCTTTTTCCCTTCATCGCAAACTCAAAAAAAAAGAAAAATGAAAACCATCAGATTACAAGGTCATTCTAAAGGCAGAGAATACACAGGAGCACACTGTGTGAGACACAGACAAAAAGAGTGCTCAGAATGGATGTGAAGCAAAAAATAAAAAAAAAAAGACGTGTCCACGGGTGTTGAACAAGCCTCAACTTTGGGATGAAAAATAAATCGGCTCATGCTGTTGTCTGACTCATGAACACAAGAGACGAGAGAAACGGGGAGGAATCTGGAGGAATAACAAGAGAGGAATTGGGAGTTTCTGGTAAGATTTGCAATCAGGCTGACTCTGAGCACACACATATACATTCGTGCTACTCCCAGCTAACATCTGTCTGTCGCCTCCGCTGGTTATTTGTGGTTAATACACAAATCCGGGCAAATATTCACAGCGAAAAAAAATGCTTTCAGCTTCGCCTGAATGCAACTTAATACGGACAGAGAAATAAATATAAAGAGAGGGGCAGAGGTGAAAAAGAAAGACTGGAGACCAGGATTGGTTCTGCACTTTAATGTGCAGCCGAGTGGCACAATGTCTGCATCTAATAATGTTAAATGACTTTCAAATTAAAAAAAACATTGTAATGGAAAAAACATGAGGGTGGTAGTTCTGCATTCTCTTGACTTCCTTTGTTTGGGAAACAACTTTGTTTTTATTTTTACTTTGTATGTTGAACTTGTTGCCTCAGTTACACGGACGATAAAGAGAGTGACAGTACCTGCATCCACAGTGGGTCTCCACTACCTCTCTTTTCTTTGTTTTTATAATTAAACATTTTTTACGAAATCACACGAAGGCAAACACTAAAAGCTAAAATACTCGCAGTTCTGTGTAAAAGGGGAAGTTAACAAAGCTGCTATTGAGAATCACCTGGAGAAGTCTGAACAACCGTCCAGACGGACCCACCGGAAGCCTGATATCGACGCCGCTAATCTGACAGCACAGCTCCAACAGGCCGCTGAGACAGAGCGGTGGAGAGAAGAGGGCCAACAGAAAGGACAAGATTTCAGAAGTTCTGACGATCAATCTCGCCTTTAACAACCACGCCACACAATCCTCGTCTCTTCGGATTTCAGTGGAAGCATCGGCCCTCAGCCTTTAGATCAAACCACCTCCTGATGCCATCTTAGCAATCATTTTTACAAGGGTCACTTTGTGTGAAGGAGTAGGGAGTCGAGACAACACAGTGAATCGAGGCCGTGTAGGATGTTTACATGGTGGTTAACATCCTGCACGTCAGAAAGCATAGACTGTGTATAAGAACTGAAGTCAGTGTGATGTGATCCGTTGGTTTGTGGACTGATGTCATACATTGTTAACGGGGCTTGCCTGAGGGTTTGACGGTACCGGCTCATCCTGAATGGGATTCTGCCCCCACGGGAAGCAGCGAGAGAGCGAATAAGGGACCTCATGAGTGAGAGAACGACAGGAAGTGACCTCACGCCTAGACTCTGCCTCCTCATCCCTCCCCACTCTTCACTCCCAGGGGGGAGCAAGCTAAAAGACACGCTCGTTTTTCCCCGCCTTCAGCCTCTGATAATCCTTTCTATTTTGTGTGTTTGATGTCCCTCTCTATATGCTCACTGAACAAATCCCGTCCCTGCCCCCCTAATCGCATTACCTCCTGAGGTGTAGTGCGCTCTGGGTAACTGGACCTCACGGGTGCCAGCACGCCACTCCACTACGACCCAGTACCGACTGCCAGCACCACATACGTGCACATCGCCCCATGCTAAGCCCTCCCTCTGAGACACAAACGAATGAGGAAGTCACCAGCTTGTCTCTTGCCAGTGCTACTGACTAATGCTGTGATGGCACCGGGAGAGGAGAGCGTGTGGCGTCCAAGAGCTACTAAAACTTCTCTTCATGTGGAGCTATGAACACCTAAGAGAGGTATTAAATATGAAACCCTATCAGATCAGAGAGAAGGGAGCAAGTAGAAAGAAAGGAAATAAAAGACGTAGAAGAGGAAGAAAAGATGAGGAGAACGTGGGCTGAGTTCCTCTTTCCATAGCAACAGCAAAGATGTTTCTCAAATATCCTCCAGAGCAAATCTTCTATTTGCTATTGCATGATTCTAGACAGATTTATGCTTCTCGTTGTGCAAAGCGCCAGAAAACATCGGAGTGATCAAAGCTGAAATAAGCACAGTTGTGAGGGAAATAACAAGAGAGGAAGGGGGATATAATGAGGAGCAGAAACGAGTGGTTTTCTTACCTGGATTTGACGCAGCAACATCAGCAGAAACATGAAAAACAGAAAGACAGAGAGTTCTGTTGGTTAAATGTTGATACAAACAGGATTATATAAATATTCATAGGTGCACATGCTGGGCGGACTGTTTGTCCACTGGGAATCTCTGTTCCATGTTGCCTCGTGTAAACATGACCATGAAAAGCCTCCCTGATTTGAAGTCCGTAACAAAAGCTGGTGATTCACAATCAGACTTCGTAACTAAAACCAAGCAATGGCCACACAGGGGGAAATGTTTTCAGAACATGTAACAAACGCTTGTTTCTCGCAAGCGAGTGAATTATTTCCAGCAGTCGCCGCTTCATGCGTCGGTACAGCGCCTCACACTGCGAGAGGAAATTCAGTTTGGAGCTTAATACGGATAACAGAGAAGGCGGATTAAAGGCATACTCAATAGTAATTAAAAAAAGATCTTTCTTTTCCAATCAAATAGCGTTGGAGGTAAATTGTGCAGGATTATGTTATAATACAGCTCCACTAGTATAGAGTTGAATTTGACATGTGAATCTTGTGTTTGCTGATTGATTATTCCAAGGACGGGCTGCGGTAAATAACAAGAAAGCTCATACAGGCTTTGACAATAAGTAATAAAGTATCTGTGGTGTAAACATTTCATCAACCAAAAGAAGTCCCAAACATGAGCGCGCACGACTGTTGAGCCAACTTTCTTTCCGAAGTCATTTGCATGTGTCATCCCGGCTAATTTCACACGAACATATTAACGAGAGGCTCCTACAGGTACTGCGAACTGAAAGGTTGGTGGATAAACAACTAATTAGAGGAGGTTTCGGAGTGTCACCCTAATTGATGTTTGGTAAAGACGAAGCCACCGACTCTCTCTGCTTTTCAAAACAATTTTTTAAAAGCCCCCCCCCCCAAAAAAAAACATGTCGACGTGACCTGCTGTGAGACCGGAGTAAACTCCAAGAAGCACGGGAAGATGTTGACGAACAGCGGCGACGAGGTGCAAGGTGTCAAAACTATGAACAACAATCATGGCGGTGACAGCTACTGCAGGAGGGGACGAGGCGTGGAAACTACCGATGCACCCAAACGCACCAAAACACACACACACACACACACACACACACACGGGCACAGCCAGACGGAGGCGAGCGCATGCTCACTGACACACGCACACACACACACACACACACACACACACACACCCACAACAGCTCTCTGTTGGCTTTCAAAACAAAAGGTATTAATCATCATTACACACGTACACACAAACACACACGCATTAAGGCGGGTGGGCCGGGGGTGTCGGTGCGCCTGCGGGACTCGTCAAAGAGACACACTGACACCTCGGCGCAGCCTTTACTGCCGCTGTCATGGCAACCAAGGTCAAGTGGTCTAAAGCTGTGTGTGTGTGTGTGTGTGTGTGTGTGTGTGTGTGTGTGTGTGTGTGTGTGTGTGTGCGCGCGCACGAGAAGGAATGGTAACATGCTCCCAGATGAACTGGTAGGAAATAATGAGCTAGTCGCTGTCAGGACGGAGCGGGAAGACAACATAAAGTCCCCGGGCTGTGCGGCGCGGCGCTCTACCTGTCCACACCTGCGAGCAGCCGCGCACCAAAATAATCTCGCCAGACGAGACGGCCGTTGAGCGCAACAATCAAGCGGGGAACATGATGCACAGCAAACTGGAGGCTGATGCTATTCCCACAGATGTCCAAATCACAACGTTTGCAGTGGATTTCAGGGGCTGCGACACCTGCGGAGCAGAGGACTGAAATAAGGAATGTTTATTCCCCCTGAAGCCTGAAGCGTCTCGTCTCACGACAAGAGGGGGGGAACAACACTCACAACATGTTTTGCTGGATGGTGTAGCATCACAACACTATCCCCGCCCAGAGATTACGGTTTTATTTCATTTGATTTCATAAGGGTAATAATTGTTTATGTTAGCGGGGGCAGGGCGAGCTGGTCGGGCTATAGGCTATAAAACAAGTGTGGGAAGCTCTGTGTAGAGTAATAATGCAGCAGTGATACAGCAGGTGATGCGTGCTTTTATTGATGTTTTTTCTTTTATTATTAATGATGATTAAAAGTTTGCAGATTATAAAAGCCAGATCAGAGATTTGACAGTAAATGCTGACAGGACAGGAAATGTGTGAGAGGAAAAAGGGAGTACGACAGGAGACATCCAGCCAGACTCGAACCTGATTACAAGGTCAGCTCCTTAAACGCCTCCTTCCACCGGGGCACCCTCCTTCTAACCCACCGTTTGAATCTCAAGCGACCTCTTTCGGCCCCCGAAACCTGTCGACCTTCTTTTGTCTTTCGGTTCCCACCTTACTTAAGCTGCAATACTGAAAGGTGGGCGAAGCACGAGCCTCGCACGATTCACATTCAAACGCCGCGCTCACCTTCCCCCCTCAAGGACCCCCCCACCGCCCCCTCGACAAAGAGGAACCGATTCAGACATCCTTCATGCGCAGACTAAACACAATGTCAATGATGACTTTGTGCGGAGGATTTGAAGGGGGAGCTTTTGAAGTGCGACTCGGCGGTTTGAAGTTCAACTCGCTTCCATCCAGTCCAATTTATTCTTGTTGCAGTCAGTGACAAAACACGGCGCCTGTCAGAAGCGTTGTAATCTTCAGCGGAGCGGTGTCACTCCTAACACAATCTGTCACAATCCACTGAAGAGGCGCAGAAGTACAAAACCCCCCAAAAAACTATTTCTTTATTCTCATTCATGATTAAAAGCACCAGCCAAAGGCCGTCATTACGAGCGCAGCCCGTCTTAAGTGTGTACAGGCTGAGTTCTCGGGTACAAACGCATGCTGTTTGAATGAATAACGACTTCAAGAACAGCCACACACACACACACACACACACACACACACACACACACACACACACACACACACACACACACACACACACA
>NC_136532.1:6595946-6793029 GCF_910591455.1 Pholis gunnellus | reverse complement strand
ATTTATCTGCTGAAATTACGCAACTTTATCATCTGAATATAGCCAGATGCATTTCAAAAGAGCAAAAAGAGACGAGAGGAAATAGTGCCAGTTATCAAGTAAAAGGCAATATTAATAAAACTTATTCCATCGGTTTTCATGCTGTGTCAATTCTTTTCAGAACACTTTCTTGTGTCGTTATGTGCTTACTCTTACGTTCACCTGGGAGCCGTTTGCTGTTTCTCTCTCCTCTCTGAAAAGACGGCAGGCTTCACTAACTATCGAGGGAAAAGTGCAAGAAACCAAGAGCAACCATCACCGGGCTGCTATCATCATTACCATCGGCCCATCACAAGTCCAAGGGCCAGACAATAAACCCCCCCCCCCCCCCCCCCCCCCCCCCCCCCCGCCACTGTGAATGGGCGTAATGGCGAGACACTTTATCACACCCATCATTGAGAAAAGAGCTGCAATATGTGAAATGCTTTCTGGGTAACACAGAGTGGAGAGGGCAGCTTTGTAGCCGACTGAAGTGCACTCAGTGCTGTCGCGGCGAATGTTGATAATAGCGGCGAACTCCTGGCACCAACTAGGAGGGCAGGAGGACAGAAAGAAAAAGAAAACTGCGCTGAAAGACACTAAAAGCACACGATTGTACAGCTCCTCTCCCTGCAGTTTGGTGCTTTAGAGACTAAATATGGCTTTGGGGCTTGAATCTACATGCAGCTGGCTGGCTGGTTGGGGGAGGCCATGTGTCACAGCAAATTAATGACAGAGATATTAATTAGAAGCAACGTTAAAAAGTCCATAAAGGAGAGCACGGAGAGCAGAACGTTGCCTGTGACGCCACAGCACGAGGAGAATGTAGGACAGCCTCGGATTGCACGACAGGTGATAAAACAACTTATTAAAGCGCTGTTACCGAGCGAGGCGCAATGCAAAGAGGAGGCGCATCAAAGTGGCTCTGCGAGGTGATACATCATCTCTCAGAGCAAACAAAAAAGGAAACGATTTGATTTGAAATACAAATTGGGCGTGCAGTCGAATTAGTTGAGAGATAAACACACCTCGTCTGTGCCTCCAACAGCACCGATCTGAGTCTCAGCTCACACACAGACACACAGACACACAGACACACAGACACACAGACACACAGACACACACACACACACACACACACACACACACACACACACACACACACACACACACACACACACACACACACACACCGTGGCAAACGTATCGTAACGGGGACAATCCGGCGCTGCTTAATCAGCTATTTGGGTTTTTGACTGTCTTCGGCGCGCTCGGGTCAGAGCGACAAACACCAGCCGAGTTGGAAGAAGAAAGAAAACACTCGTCAGCTAACTGAGCCGTCTCTGTGACTGACTATGAGGTGAGACGGGGGGCAACCGTCAATCCAGTGCGGGAATAATGATGTCGATCATAACTAAGCTACAATGAAGACAACGAACCAGACCGTAACACTTCCTGTCTGCTGCACATGGGGTTGAGGATGAAAGTGAGATTGACGGTTTGTTCTGACGAGGATTTCCAGGTACTGTCGGGTATGTGTGTGTGTGTGTGTGAGGAACAGTGAAACACTGTTTTGTCTTGGGAACATATGCACAAGGGCGTGTGTGTCTGTGTGTGTGTTTGGCCCATCCCATTGTTCCTCAGGGTTGAGATTTTACCAGGCAGTAACCCAACAAGGCTCTGACAGATCTAGGCTACCACTAATGGGGATAGGATGCATCATCCTCATCATCACAGCCCTGTACTAACAGGACACAGACGCACACACACACACACACACTCAATCATACCCACACATCCACACACACACACACAAACCCGTCTCATCTGCCTCTGTGCCAAAATCCTGTGTGTCAAGATGCAGGAAACAGGATTAACTCATGAAGATAATCATGAATTCACTTGCATCTGGTGTTCCATATGCAGCTACATGTTGGAGCATGTTATTGCAATGTAGGCTACACACTATGGGAGATCAGACACACGAGAGAGAAAACACAGACGAAAGGAAAACAGATAAACAAAACTAATTCCTCCAAAACCGATCCTTCGATATGTCGAATGTGCCGAAATGTGGGACCAGGCGTCGCTCTGCCGCAGCTCTCTGTCCGAGCCGTAAACGCTGTACACAAGGATTACAGCGCAAGCCCTCAGACTCACACTGAGGTTACCGCAATGTTGAGGCCTTTCTGGTTTATTGCAATAAGTGGGGATTATTTTTCCTTCATTCTTTATCAGTAATAATAATAATATCATCAAGTAAACAAACCCCAAGATCAGCCAAACATGTTATGAAGGGAAACAGACTTTTGAACCAACTCTGTCTTTAACACAGTCTAAAGACTTCCTGCTTCAACTGCTACACTCCCTGTAGTTGTGTAATAAATCGGTCTCACGCAAATGGCGGCAAAATCGACATGCATTGTGACCCTAAAGGAATCCTTTGACACACAAAATGTGAAAATCCTGAAATCCACTCTAGTCATTATTTCATATTTGAAAGGGTCACAATCAGAGACAGACGGCATTTATGTGACTTGTATTTGAAATGAAATTATTGAAAAAATGGAACGTGATAAAATACTTCAGAGTGAAGTGATTTTGTGTTTTCAAAATACTCGACATTCTTTCATAAAACATCAAAAAACAAATGCATCTTAAAATGGAGAACAACACACACAGTGATGTTGTAAGCCCACACTACTCACAGTAATCTAGTGCATCCTGTTCATCATCAGAATACATTCTCATCAATGATGTATATGTGTTGTTTTTTAGTTTTTACTTTAAGGATAAAAAATAAAGCATTTTTTTAAATCGAGCATGCACAACAAGTTAGTTAAAAGGTGTTTTCGGATCATATTTTCAAATATATATGATGATCAAAACGTACCCTTCACAACTCCCTCGCTCTTTTTTTCCTCTCATTCAGAACATATTGAAGACACAAAATCTGTTTGTTTTTGTTGGAATTTGTGTGAAGCACCACTACTGGGTCGACGATATATATATATATATATATATATATATATATATATATATATATATATTTCGTTTCCAGATCTCCGCAACAAGCACATTGATACTAGAAACAGAAATGATGGCCAAGACTATAAAAACAAAAGTCTGCTCTGCCAGTGACTCATTTGCATGAACGACCTGTAACTGCTGCACGGATGTTAAGCGGAGAGAAGTGAACCAATCAATGTATTCCAATTCCAATGCAAAAATTAATGATTTTTAAAAAAATGACACGTTCAACAAGCTGTGCTTTTAACCCATCAAGTGGTTACTGGTGTCAGTGGTGTCGGTTTATATAAGACCACATGTGTAGGGCATGGAGCGCGTGGTATTTTCATACCACAAGGAGGGCTGGCTGGACGCAGAAAGGCACTCTTCATCAATTATTTGCCTCGGCGCATTAAGGAATAGCTCGGATTTGATATACTTGTCAAAGCAGTGAATTCTTTCGGCGCCGAGTGCTTTACGGGGACGGCTTTTATCAAGTGAGAAATCCAAAGAAAGGCAGGAAGGGAGTAAAGGAAGAGGGGAGTAAAAGATGACAGGGGAGGGAGATTGACAAAAGCAGTGAGGGGAGGGGAGAAATAGGTACGAGAGAGATGAGCAGCAAAGTGAAAGATGAGGAGGGGAGTGAAGAGACACGGGGAGCTTAAGCAAAGGAATGAGGAAAACTGTGATAACCCAAGGGAGCTTTCATTGTAACAAACAAGCAAAAAGCATCTCAGACATCAAACTGTAAAGGATTCACTGACAGAAGGAATTTGTCTTATATCGAGAGATTTAGCTTCAAACCTAATACGACAATAACAACAAAGCCGTCTATAAATTCACAGAGAGGAGGAGGAGGAGGAGGAATGGGACACTTCTTTGTCTGCGTGAATATCGTCTGCCAGTGTGAAGCAATCTTAATAAAAATATGCACGGCAAAGTCCACACCAGACAGACACCAAATGAAGCGAGTCAAGTCTTCCATCAGTCTTCCGTGTGCTCGGGTGGAGGAGCTTCTCAAGTTGCACTGTATATGTGCGAGGACGGCGCCGCGCGGATCAGCATTTGAGAATTCTAAATCACTGTTCTGTTGTGTGCTCGTATAGAAGCCTTACATCTCCTCACATCTGAAGACTCCGCTGAGCAGAACAGGGTGCTTTCATCATCATTAAAGAACATCATTATTGTTTTCTGTGGCGCTCTCTCCCAATTCTACACTTTCTATTTCCCTTTTTTATATATAAATATATATTGTCTTCACTGTGGCTTTCATCAACCCCGTTTGTCTTCTCTTTTTCCTGTAAAACACATCGTGCCCTCGTTTCCGAAAAGCCGTACATAAACAAGGTTTGCTTATTAGCTTACATGCATGTCACAGATTATCATTTTTACTAGTTGCTGCAAGCTCCGGATCTGAGAAGTGAAGCCAATGTTGAAATGTCTTCTACTCGTGTGCTCTGTAACGGCCACCAGGGGGCGACTCCTCTTGTCGTATAGAAGACTATGAGAAAATGACTCTACCACTCACTTGATTTATTACCTCAGTTAACATTGTAAGCATAAGTTTATGCTCTTAATCGCTAGTATCAAGTCTTCTTCAATGCAGCATGATGTTCATTAGTAAATGATGGTCCATTTAGAGTCAAATAGACCATAAAGCAACGTATGCTTTAGCGCGGGGCTACCTTGTGATTGACAGGTCGCTTCCCGGTCTGGAAGTTGTCTGTTTTTTTTTGTCTCAGAACTTTAATCCTTTCACAGTGTGTTTTCAGTTCATGACAGTTAATTGTAACATCTTTAGTCGGCCAAAAGCGTCAGCGTTCGGTTGTCCTTAGCTCCACCCTCTCGAGCGACTTCTGGTTGCAAAAATACAAGATGGCGAATGGCCATGCAGAACTGGAGGCTTCAAAAATCACAGTCCGAAAAACCAATGAGTGACATCACGGTAAGTACGTCCACTTCTTATATACGTACATATGTTCGCTGCTAGCACCCTCTCTTAGAGTATTAATAGAAAATGCGAGGTGCTACGTTGGCGTGGGTGTGTTGTGAGCAGTAAAGCAATGCTTATCAGACACCAAAGCACTGATATATAATACTGAAACAGACTGGTTACAAATCGCTGTTCACATTGCCATTTATTTTCCAGGTAAGAGCTCTTGCATGTACTTGGGTGGCCAACGAGGTGCATTGCTGGAAGACGTTGCGTTGTGTCGCAGCATAGTTTCGTTCAACCTTTTTTTTTGACGGATGAACCCGCATTGTTGTGCCAGAGTCCCTGCTGGTTAACGGCTAACCGGTGCAGTGGCTAGGACACGATTAACCTTATCAGCTTCCCACCCCGCAAACACTAACCGATGTTTGTTGGAGCACCCAGAATGTCAGAAATAAAACCAGGGCCTTTCAGTGGAGGGACCAGTGTTCTCCCTCTGGGCTCTATCTTACAGCCCATGTGGACGACCTAGAGCTTGTCATCTCATCCAGAAATGATGGCAGAGTCACACAAGGTCTTAATTAGCAGAAAAATGTGACGGCTGTGGAAAAAAACAAAATAACAGAACAGCTCCATGTGCTCTTGGTAAACAAACAAAGTGTAACGCTCATTCATTTAGCTTTTATGTCTCGATATATATCCCGCTTGGCGTCACAAATAGCAGAAACGTTGCCAAAACACGCATTGATTCCGGCAGTAAATTAAATTAAAATGACATTTATGCAGCCACAACTAGCACTTAGCACCAACGAATGCACAAAATGTGCTGCGCTTCATCGCTGCGCCACTGAAATGAATAAATATGAAGCCGTTTTTGAGTGTGAAAGTTCAGAACAAAAGCTCATCATCCTGCTTCTCTGCTTATTTCAATAGGACAGCTGCAGCGCGGCATTAAGTCGGCATCAAAGAAAGGGTAACTGTAATGTCGCCGGCTCAAGCGCTCTGCAGAGAGCGGGTGTGCCACATCACAGGTCCTCTGTGACTCTGCTTCATTACGTGTCTCCCTGTGACTGCGAGCTCTTTGACGGTTTGTCCGATCGCAGCTCTCTGCCGCTGCCTGGTCGTTGACTTTTGCCTGACGGAGAGAAATCTTGACAGAGAAAGACAAAGAGGCAGAAAGACGGGCGGCACGCACCGGAGGCTGAGCTGTCGGCTTTTTTGGCAAACCCTTTATCCCTCAACACACTCTGCTCTTCCCTGGCTGCTTCACTGTCATTTACACACACACAAGCAACACTTTGTTTTTTTGGGGGGCATCACCGCACATCCTGCACCATCATTAATCCCCCCCCCCCCCCCCAAAAAAAAAAACTCTACAATCCTTTCTGTTTCACTGTGATGTTGCCATGGGTACACGCATGGTTACAAAAGCCTGACGACTGAGTGACTGCCGGGTCTATCTTTCTATCTGGTCTATCAACTTGTCTGCGCGCTTGGCTGCTTCTGTCTGTCCGTCCGTCTGTCTGTCTGTCGGCTTACAGCAACCATGAAATGTGTGTCATTACTGTTTGTCGGTTAGCTCACAATGCACGCGTGTCTGCCAACCTGTCCTCCTCTCTGGCTCTGTGCCAGCCTACATTCACCAGCTCCCCTGGCTGTCTGAGCTGCTGGGGGGGGGGGGTACTTTATGGAGACATGAGGAGGGCTGTCTGTCACCGTGGCACGAAGACGCCGGGTAACAGATTCCACAAACAGGCGATCATGTGGAATAAAGCGTCTCATCATCACTAATATTGTCATAAAAAAAACTAAAATCAGGAACGAGGAGAGATGAAATTGTTTTTCATAACTCAACTGCTTTGTTTGTTTTTTTGGTCCGGGAGTGAAGCTAGCAACCACACATCTGTAGCTCTGTGTATTTGGTGTGCTTGACGATGCACAAGATTGTGTGTGTGTGTGTGTGTGTGTGTGTGTGTTTGTTTGTTCAGCTGTCTGTCGCTAAAAGCGGATACTCAACGCAGCTGTGCTGTCAAAACACATACTTTTAATGTCTCAATAAAGACTTTTTGTTGTGTGTGCGTCAGTGCTACAGGTGTGCTGCCTCCTCCTTTATGTTGAGTGAGTTTTGTGTCCATCTGTCTGTGCCTCATCAACACTGTTGAGGTTTGTGGAGTTCTCCGTGGAGGTCAGGAGGAGGAACGCGGATGAACTGGAGACCATTCCAAAGGTTCATCCGAGGAGAATAACGGATTCCAAACTGGTCCAGTTTAATTAACAGCGCGCTACTCATTATGGCACACTAAATCAAACTAAATGTAATATATCATAATACGTGTTTTTACAAACAAGAAGTGGATGGCATAATAAGGCAATTACAGTATGGTGACTGTTGACCCCCACCACGTTCAGAATGACACCATCTATTAGAGCCAGCATTTCTCAAACTCTGCTGGGTATTCCCTTTGCAAGTTAGCTGACAGGCTATTACGAGTGTGTACACACAGCACAGACTATTAGCCTTTGGACTGGCTTTAGTGTAAACTGTGAAGAATTGGCATATAAGTGGCCGGTCGTGGGTGTAATGAGACTTCTTGAATCCCCTGACTCTAAACTTTTGTATTTCCAATAAAAACTTTCACTGCGGACTCGTATGCTTTCTCAGGAGAAAAACCACTGAGGAGGTTCTTTAGCAAACAAAACATACATTCAGTTACTGGAACCCTGAAATATTGTGCTATTACACTGTGCATTATAACTGTGACGTTGCATTAAAAGAAACACTTTTACTTTTTGGTTTACCCACTTTTTCTGAACCTTTTTTGATTCCATCTATTTTACTTGAGATTTCCGACAATTCGACACAAACCATTCGAACCAATTGGGACCTAGAAAACATACCTAGAAAGAAATGGAAATATGGGAATCTACATTTCCATGACAAATTTACCCTCAGAATTACTCAGCCTGTGTTACCTTGAATCTTTGAAAAAAACATTTCTCACAGGCCTCCACGGTGAACAGAGAATGAATAAACAGGGAAAGGTCTTGATGAATTGAAGTAAATGGGGGCAGAAACACAATATCAAAACATCTGTTTACAAACTCGCACATCTCGAGCAGTACAATCCAACATACATATAATCAGATATCATTTTGCTGTTGTTAAATGTCGCCCCCTTTTTCTTCAATTCATCTTTCAGACTTTTTTTCCGTTTTTTGATTCTTCGTTTGCAGGAAAAACAAAGTTTTCTTCAAACATGTGAGGTAACACGAGTGGTTATTCTGACGAAGAAGATCACAAGATAGGATCGAAAGCCCTAGAAGAATGGAGCCTGAGGTGGAATTGTTTTGTCAATTCCCAGAATGTTTTTGCAGAAATCAACTCGCCACATTTAACTGTAAGTATAGGTGGAGAGAGAAGTAGCGACAGCCAGAGTTTTCCAATCGGGAGAAGGTGACTCTTACTCCAAAATTGACCTTTTGTTGTCGTGGAGCAGTGAAGACTGTATTTTCTCTGCTTCTTGCATGGTGGTCCTCCCACGTGTGATTGGCATAATGGAGTGTTTGAAACCCTTGTTTTTAATTCAGAAACCTGTTGTTTGATGTTTTAGGTGTGTGTAACATTGTGCTACGGAACTCATTTGTACATTTCACATCACCTAAAGTGCAGTATGTTCCATTTGGATGGTGAAATGTACCACTGAACAATAACCCTGAAGCTCAATGAACATCTTCAATAGCTTCGGCTTCTTCTTTTAATCAACTATAGCAGTCCACAATGTTCGGCTCCTCCTATGTGTTGGTTCAGCAGCTCAGTAGCTTTAGACAAAACTGCAACAGCAACAAAAAAATCAATAGTTCGGAAAACAACCATGTTTAATCTTCCCATGACCCTTTGAGCCCATAGCCGTTCAGAAAAGAAACTTCCCGTAGGAGCCACATATGCACTGTGCATTGTTGCTGAAAAGGGGGGCACCATGAACCGGTATCCACATCCACAGCAGTGCCCTGTAGCCATCGCACAGTGACAGACACGGAACCTCAAAACGTCAGCCATTCACTAAAAAGCCTGTCGACTGCAACAAATAAGAGCTGTCAAACCCAAACACTGGAAACTGTCAATCACCTCCGGTATTTATAAACAGAAATGAGCACCGGCAAATATGTGCACACACACACACACACAGGCCTATTCTCTTAAATATATTAAGAGAAGAGAGGAGAAGATATTTTCCAAACCTCTCTCTGACTTACGACATGCAAGAGATGACATGATGGAAAAGCCTTCCCGTACAGCGAGGGGCCAACATGTCACTCACTCTTTCTAATTTCAACGATTTGGAGAAAACACTTGGGAATGAACGGGCCTGCTTCATTCCATCAGTCTGAATGTTTTACCCCTCTTAACTTTGCTTCCTTTTCTATTTTTCAACAGGGCCTTTTGATTACGCTCTCATTCCATCTCAACTCTGAAAGCCACAGGGAGTAAATAATAGCAGAGAGGAGTGGACTGTCTGCTGCTACCCAAGAGGAGAATGAGTGGGAACTTTGACAACAATCAAAAGAAAAACAAGGCAGGCAAAAACAATAAACAAACCGGGCTTTTGCTTTGTTTTGTTTTGAGACAGGGGCGGAGAGGAGGCAGCAGGTCCCAGGCCTGACAGGATGAATTCCTGAAAACACACCGGGACGTGCACACACACACACACACACACACACACACACACACACACACACACACACACACACACACACACACACACACACACACACACACACACACACACACACACACACACACACACACACACTCACAAGGCTGCACATAGTCTGTACACTCATGGGCATGTGTATACACAAGCATGCATAGGTACCAAGGCCCACACACCCGACAACACAAAACAAAAATCACACACAAATGTAAGTGGTAAGCTATACACAGTGAAGAGTACACACACACACACACACACACACACACACACACACACACACACACACACACACACAAAAAAAACACACCTAGATTATAGACGTTATTATAGATGTTATTTATATAAAAGTTGTTGCAAATACATATTTTTTTCATTTTAATTCAACGATTAGGTTGTTTTGGTGAAGTTTATATTTGTATTTCTTAGAAGCTGGATGTCAACCATTTACTCATCAGTTTTAGATAACTATTTCAACTGTTTATTAATTACTTTTAGCTACATAATTAAGCCGTATATCCATTCATTTTAGACAACTATTTGAACAATATATGCATTACGATTAGCTAACGATGTTAACGTTATATCCATGTCATTTGGCTAAATATTTCAACAGTATGTCCATTCATTTTCGATAACAATATATCCAGTACTCTATGCCAACTATTTGAACTTCTCCGCTCACTTGCTAACTTGTTCATGCAGTCTGACTCAGATGATGGACACGTTATTGCAAATGTCAACCTACTTGTTAATTAGTTGAGCTTTATAGACTCACACAGACACAGACAATAATTGCTCCTGTCACACACACACACACACACACACACACACACACACACACACACACACACACACACACACACACACACACACACACACACACACACACACACACACACACACACACACACACACACTATACTGTGTCACAATCAGTGCCTCCTATGTCTCTTCCTGTCGTGGTGATTCTCCCGTTCCCTCTCTTATCTGGTCTCCATCTCTCGCGGGCGAGATGCATCATCCCCTCTCGATTTATTCCTTTTCTTTATCCCTGAAACTTCGCCTGAGCTCCTGCATGTCTCCCCTTGCATTAAGTGACGCCTTGTTATAAACAGCCCATCAGTGAGCTGTCCATCCGTAGCCCGGCAGTGGAGTGACATTTATTAAGAGTCAGCTATGCCTGCAGTCTCCCTGCCTCTCTCAGCATCCCCACATGAATACAGAAAACCAATTAGAGGAGGAACCGGGCATATGTCTACATGCTCAGAGAGGATAGGCCACAAACACAAACAAACACCTAAAGAGATACAGCAGACAGATGGAGGTATGGGTGGAGGTAGAGAGGTAGATAAAGGGAACAAAGAGGAGAGGACATAGAAGAACAGAGGAGAGGAGAGAGTTGTATCCCTGTAATCGTTGAGCTACTGAAAAGAAGCTCCTTTGATCAACACTTAACGAGGAACTGAAACGTGCATGTTTTGGCACTGGCCACTTGGCATAAAATCTGATTTTAAAAGTTGTTTTAAACCACATATATGACAAGTTTATTTACATGATTTCTACCACTGCTACTTTCTCGAGCCACCGTGCCGCTATGTTGGAGTGATGGCATTGCAAACGTAACGGTGCTGGTATCCCTCCGGCGGTTTCCTGGATGGGACATCAGGCGGTCAACACTTAAAAAAGTAAGATATTGTGCCAACAGTAAATCACTGTCCCTTACGTTGGTTCGAGATGGCTACGATATTGAAGACCACATGATGGTGCTGAGGATATATATATACAGTGGGGAAAAAACGTATTTAGTCAGCCACCAATTGTGCAAGTTCTCCCACTTAAAAAGATGAGAGAGGCCTGTTTCATCATAGGTATACCTCAACTATGAGAGACAAAATGAGAAAAAAAAATCCAGAAAATCACATGGTCTGATTTTTAAAGAATTTATTTGCAAATGATGGTGGAAAATAAGTATTTGGTCACCTATATACAAACAAGATTTCTGGCTTTCACAGACCTGTAACTTCTTCTTTAAGAGGCTCCTCTCTCCTCCACTCGTTACCTGTATTAATGGCACCTATTTGAACTCGTTATCAGTATAAAAGACACCTGTCCACAACCTCAAACAGTCACACTCCAAACTCCACTATGGCCAAGACCAAAGAGCTGTCAAAGGACACCAGAAACAAAATTGTAGACCTGCACCAGGCTGGGAAGACTGAATCTGCAATAGGTAAGCAGCTTGGTGTGAAGAAATCAACTGTGGGAGCAATTATTAGAAAATGGAAGACATACAAGACCACTGATAATGTCCCTCGATCTGGGGCTCCATGCAAGATCTCACCCCGTGGGGTCAAAATGATCACAAGAACGGTGAACAAAAATCCCAGAACTACACGGGGGGACCTAGTGAATGACCTGCAGAGAGCTGGGACCAAAGTAACAAAGGCTACCATCAGTAACACACTACGCCGCCAGGGACTCAAATCCTGCAGTGCCAGACGTGTCCCCCTGCTCAAGCCAGTACAGGTCCAGGCCCGTCTGAAGTTTGCTAGAGAGCATTTGGATGATCCAGAAGAGGATTGGGAGAATGTCATATAGTCAGATGAAACCAAAATAGAACTTTTTGGTAGAAACTCAACTAGTCGTGTTTGGAGGAGAAAGAATGCTGAGTTGCGTCCAAAGAACACCATACCTACTGTGAAGCATGGGGGTGGAAACATCATGCTTTGGGGCTGTTTTTCTGCAAAGGGACCAGGACGACTGGTCCGTGTAAAGGAAAGAATGAACGGGGCCATGTATCGTGAGATTTTGAGTGAAAACCTCCTTCCATCAGCAAGGGCATTGAAGATGAAACGTGGCTGGGTCTTTCAGCAGGACAATGATCCCAAACACACCACCCGGGCAACGAAGGAGTGGCTTCGTAAGAAGCATTTCAAGGCCCTGGAGTGGCCTAGCCAGTCTCCAGATCTCAACCCCATAGAAAATCTTTGGAGGGAGTTGAAAGTCCGTGTTGTCCAGCGACAGCCCCAAAACATCACTACTCTAGAGGAGATCTGCATGGAGGAATGGGCCAAAATACCAGAAACAGTGTGTGAAAACCTTGTGAAGACTTACAGAAAACGTTTGACCTCTGTCATTGCCAACAAAGGGTATATAACAAAGTATTGAGATGAACTTTTGTTATTGACCAAATACTTATTTTCCAACATAATTTGCAAATAAATTCTTTAAAAATCAGACAGTGATTTTCAGGATTTTTTTTCCTCATTTTGTCTCTCATAGTTGAGGTATACCTATGATGAAAATTACAGGCCTCTCTCATCTTTTTAAGTGGGAGAACTTGCACAATTGGTGGCTGACTAAATACTTTTTTTCCCCACTGTATATACGGTGGGGGGTACACAGTGGAAGAGAAAGCGGAGTGTGTGGGGTCAACAGAGGTGCAACTGGTGGATGTGTCCGCAGCCGCCCGTGTGCACGTTGGCTTGGGAGTGATTGTTTTGTGCTACATACTCGTTGATTAGAGTGGAAATACACTTAGTAAATCATCTCAACTTGGTTGTGCTTAACACGCAGCGCCTTGATTCAAAGAATTAAAACACACTGGGACACCCCACACAGTCAAATTGTGCAGCAAACTCTCACACGACAACGATGAGGCTCGACATTCATGAGCAGCAGGAGGTAGCTGCCCGGGCTAAACAAATAACATCCTCGGTGGTGGGCTAAATAGGTCGATGGCTATTTTGCCTATTGGTTTTGTCTCACACGGCTGAAGTCACCTGTGTCCTGTCAGTGCAGTTTGAGAGTGTGTGCCAGTTCATTATTTGTGTGTGTGTGTGTGTGCATTGTCCATCCACCTCCGCAATTAGAATCCACCACATCCTGTGTTGTGGTTGGGGACAATGGGAACATAACAAGGTTTCCACCGGAGCGTACCGCTCCCACATCCGCCTCTTGATTCTTCACATGCTAAGCAGCAAGACGCAGTCCAACACAAACACAAGTGACACATGATGATGACGATGATAATGATGATGATCAACATGTGAGGAATCCATTCATATATTAATCACTTGGAGGAGACAGGAGGACAGGGAGAATTTATCTTTGCCTTTCATGAAAAAAAGCCTCCATTCTGGAAAAGTTCCATGTTGGCTGAAGACAGAACTTAATAGTTCTGCAATGATTGCACAGGATGTGGCAGCTGGCACCCAGGACTACAGTAGGCAACACAGGGATTGTACTGCATGTACAAGGTGAGAGACTGTTTACCAAAACATGCCAGTGAGCTGTCATGTTACCTACCTCGCCCTCGACAAGGAAGAAACTGTTATTATTGGCACCCGAGCAATTTACAGGCATTTGTGCAACAGTCACTCGGGTTCCGACCTCCCTTCAGATTCCTCCTGCTCCTGCTAGTTTGTGTTGCTCGGGCAATCATCATTGGTAGACGTTAATAGACCTCAGGAGTCCAATCAACCAGAGTAATTAAAAACACCTGTGGGGGAGTGAAGAACCTTTAACCCTGAAGAGTACCGCTTCATCAGGCTCATTAAAAAAGGTACAATGGGCATAAATAAGTGAAAACAACCGTTAATTTACTACTAAGTGACGGTACGTGCATGTGTAAAACAGGTTTCATTCAAAATGAAAAACATGAATGAAAGACATTTTAATGAATCGTTCATAAAAAATATATATATATTAAATTCTTTAAAATGTATTATACGTAAATATTATCAAATGCAAATTATAAGGAATAAAAGTAAATATTTAAAACAAATGAAGTACTATGTGTAATATAGACCTCCATCACAGCAGACATTGTTGTAGCAGGGAAAACACGAGCATTACATAATAATAAAGGTTCCAGTCCATTAGAGTTAAACATAAGGACCCTGACTGTTACACCTGTACATTTCAGGTTATGTCGAGGCTGAGTCAAATGGTCTGCTGTGAAAATGGACTAAAGGCATTTGAAGATTATAAATCGAGATGAAAGGAAACACAGACACAGAGGAAGAGACGGACAGACAGACAGACAGACAGGCAGACAGGCAGCGACAGCAATGCTGAGTCTGAGAGAACATAGTGGCCTCTGCTGGGGGTCATTCGTCAGGTCGTTAGGTTCCCCAGTTAATGAAATAATAGAATAATAAAGAATCTCTCTGTACCGTCCAACACAGAGAGTGGTTGTTTCTGTGTGGAGTGTCCTCTTTCACCCACCACTGCCCACCCTACACATGAATACACCTCCCCACACACACACACACACACACACAAGCCCTCTTTTCCTCACTGTGTCCGTCCTTCTCTTGTGTGTGTACACACACAAACACACACACACACACACACACACACACACACGCACACACAGCTGACTGTCTGTAGGTGGGCCAGGGTGGGATTTTCACACGCCTCGCTCCCCAGAGCCCATTCAGTACAGTACGCAGCATGGCAGCAGGACACACTCACAAAGCCTGGGATTGTCTGCACCCAGTGGGCCACTCACTGAAGTAGAATGACAGAAACACACTGAAGCACGGATGTAGATAGAAACCCCCACACACACACACAAACACACACACACACTGCATTCAGTGTGTATTTCTGAGAAGCAGAGGCCTGTACAGAGCGAACTCTTTTTGCTCACAATGAGGAAAAACACATGGATGGACAGAGTCACTATCTGATTAACTTGTGGACTAACTAGCTGACTTATCAGAAAATCTAAATAGCTAAGAGACTGAAGAACTAACAGTAAACTCTTCACCTCACTGTTGGCAAATAAGAGTTTGGACTCACTTAACTCAATGGATTTCGTACCGAGCGCAACAGTCTCGGTTGCAATCCGTAGCGTTAGTGTATAAACATTACATTTTATCAACAATGCAGTCAAGCTTTTGCTCTCATGAATGCACTTTGATGCAAGTTCAGCTGTTCCACTTTGATGGCCCCCCTGCTGTGTCATAAAGGGATTTTTGTGGGACATTTTTAGCAGTTAATTCATAAATAATAGCCAAGGCTACCATTCAGGGACTTTACAGAAATAAACATTTGAACGCCGCTTACTGTTCTCTCAATATAATATTCTGTCTTGCTTATTTTCTCTGGCGTGGCAGCAATACAAACATCTCTTTCTCCCTCTTTCTTACTTAAACATGCATTGTTTCAGGGCTGATTTCCCTGTGCTGAAAAGGAATGTGGCCAATGCATACAAAAATGCAGAGAGGCATATGTGTTAGTCGGTTAGTCTTTAGTTCTTCAAATTCCATTTTTACGAGTATAATGTTCTTTATATCCTTTTAATATGCGCACACACTGCACTTTTAAGAGTTTGATTCGTGCAGCGTGTTGTAAGAAAGAGGCTTCTTCGTTTTTCGACCCAAGTACATCCAAGGTCTCTCTCTTTCTCATTCACTCCCTGCCTCCCTCCTCTCTCTTTCAAGTCAGTGGTGCAGCCTTAAAACACATAGCTTTTGTCAAGTATGTTCTCTTGTGCCCTCACTTAAGTGTGTAGGTGCACAGCTATGCAGCAAACTACACACACTTACAATGAAGGTTGAAGACAGCGGTGGGCCTTTGAAGCTTTTACTGGAAGCAAAGTCGAAACGGTGAGAACAGCGATGGACGACACATTCAATGATTGCGATTACGGATCCGAAAGAACAAGAGTTACATCAAATATATCGCCAAAGCGAATTAATATCAACAAAACTGAAAACAGCAACAAACTAACCAGCTGTGTAGACTCTCAAGCAATGGTTTCAGATTTTCCTCCTTTTCAGAGCTAGTCATAGATAAACAAAGTGACACTCTATACCCAGAGAGGTTGTGAGCAGACATGCGTTTCTAAAACGGAGTTTTGTGGAATGCCTCATGCAGTTGTCCATTTTGGGAAGAGCAATGCAAATGGGATCTTTATTAGCGTCAGATATTCAGTAAAACATATGTTATTGGAGATCGGTATCAACGCTTTCTAGTCGCTGATCCCTGATAATGCTACATTGTGAACAACAAATTAGTTAATGTTAGCTGTAAGTAGCCGGTTGGCAGCACAGTCCTGCTTGGCTAAATAACGGAGCTAGGAGCGTAGCAACATTTGGAACAACTAACTTAATTGTTTCTTATTATATTGCAATTCATTACCAGTAATAATCGCGGTGCCTGGCTCTTCTGTCGACAGGGGTCCCTCCCTCGCACAGTCCTGCTGATAACGGAGCTAACAGCTCATGATAACGGAGCTAACAGCTCATGTTAACGGAGGTAGCATTTTTTCGTTTTCCCCAAAATGTTATTTTATGTATTCAGGGAGTGCAGTTAGTGATATTGTGGGCTTGATGGAAACACTGACAACTTCACAGAGCAGTAGCAGGGGGCGGGGCTTAGTAACGGGTCAATCAAAGATGCAAAAAAAGAGGCATAAATACTGCACAAACATTTATGCTTTTAAAGAATGTAAAATGTTGAGGCAATTACACACTTTTGGATAAAAATGTAAAATACATTAAATCTTATGGCTTAAAGATTATGACTTGGTCTTCCAAAACGTTGTGCAATGACCTCATTGGAAAGCAAAGCTACCCCTGAACTGACTTTTCCTTAAATGAGCCAACGCTGTGGCTTGTGGGTACGTTGATTTGACACCAAGATAAACACAAGCTAAAAGAGACATCTGTTAGCTAGCGATGAGGCTACGTGTTTCCACTGGATATAAAAGCATACTAAACAAACCACCAAAACAAAAAACATTTTCTCATTGCTTCCACACTGTTGAATATACTGTTATTCAGTACTAGTGTCAAGCTACAATGTGGGCTACATCTGGTTCACATCAGGCAAGGGCTGCGTGCATTTGTGGCGCTTCAGAGGCAGCACGGGAACATCTGCGCTGGTCAGCGGGCTCTTGCGAGTTAAAATGACGATGACTGGGACTACCGCACCGCCGCCACCATCCTTCCTGCTAGCCTCTCGCTGCTTAGCAGCCCAAACTTTAATGAAAAACACTTCCGTGCAAGCGTGGAGCCGAACAAACATGCGTGCACACACGATCGCACACAACCGTATTCCATGGGGCTTTGAAGGCATTGGAGAGCTTTTTGCGGTGCCACCGACACTTCTGAACTTCTATGACAAACGCTCTATGACCAATTCTTCTCCTCCCCCTCTGTGCCGCGCTCCCTCCCAACTTCTCCCTCGTGAGGTAGAGCCACATTATTATTCGACCGCATGGGAGTCTCTCGCTCTCTTCCAGAGGGAAATATGACAGCTCCTCGACCCCTCTCTCCCTACTGTGGTCAGTGCCGAATAGAAACAAAGTCTGGTTCTGATCAGCCCTCTGTTCGGCACGTCTGCAATGCGTCATCTGCCATATGCTGCGGTTGACGGTTTCTCCGTGGCCTCACAGTCTATAAGCCTAAACCAATATGAGAGGAATAAGTGCCTCTCCCATTGATTTGATGCATTGCCTCGTGTCAGTGAGTGCTTATGGTGCCCGAGGATAACGACAGAAATCTACCATTCAAGCTGTTCTTTAGGGAGTATTTTACTTTACAAAAGCACCCTTTTATTCGTTTAGGTTGGCTGAGTTGTCATTTCCTCCACTAATAACCGTTAGATACAGCTTCCTGTTTCAGCCAGGTTGCATTGCAGATCCAGCCAGCATCGCCCAGAGCCGAGCCAACGGCAGCAGGGAGAGACCGCCACACACACCATGCCATGTGCAAAACAGTTTTTAATAAATTAATCTGGGGCACGTTCCTCATCTCTTAGAGGACTCGGGATACTTGATGTTTGACATCAATGGAGTCCCAAACAACTGTGCGTATGATACATCTTCATTCAGCACATTTTAATTACGTTCCCGACACATAAAATGTTACCAAAGCAGAACTCGACTTTTTGAAGCCCAGAACAAGGAGACACATGACTGATAACTACTCATAATAAAAGCGAAGTCATGCAGAGGTCATTTTTGGATTGCTGATTAAACCTCTCCATATGGAAGGAAGCCGTGCAGACCATTAAGCTTTGGCGACATCAAACCGGTCCTCCAGCCACCTAAACTTGACAATATTAATCTGACAAACTGGCCTGGTTCACGACTATTTCACTGATGAATGAACTTGAAAACTTGTAACAAAACCCTCCAGAGAGTCTTTAAATCCAAGCACACGCTTAAAGACTCATCTGAGACAAAGCTCGGACATCTTTTCATCATCTTAAGAGGAATCCCAAGGTTTCAGCCACTGTGGTGAATTTGTTTAATGTGAGCAGCAGAGTGCAAGATATCTATATATATATATATATATATATACTTTTTTTATTCACCTCTCTCCTTCCAAACCTCCCACTCGTATCTCACACATTTCCTCTTTACTCGTCTTCCAAAAAAAAACGTGCATCTCTTAAGCTCCTATCAGTGTTTTTCACTCATTCATGCGGTTTTATCACTGAGGTGCTTGTGACTGCGAGATTCACAAAAAAGATGTGCATTGATGGGAAGTTGCTCTCGACAAGAAAGTCGGCTCACTGTCGTCTTAACGTCAGTGTGATCTCATCTCTCAGCGTCGGGTAGCGTCTGTGGACGGTTGAGGGAGATAACTGTCGTTTTACTCACAAATAGAGAGTATATGAACATAGTGCGCAGCGTTGAACACTGGACAAAGAGACAAAGACGGAGCGAGGAGGAGTAGGAGGATGGGGGACAAAGACAGGAGCCTAAAGATGAGCCATTTTGAGAGTGACGCAAGCGAGAGACGTTAATCCGTTTCATAGTCATGTATGTGGTCTGTGGGAGTGGCAGGGGCTGGGCTGGCCTAGATACATGCAAAATGAATAAAGCCATAACATCCTTTGATAGGAGTCTTTGAGAACGTGTTGAGCTCCGAGCAGCATCTGCTCCCACTTTTAATCTGGTTAGGGTGTTCCTCTAATTCCAGCCTAGTATTATCGTCATCAGCAGGCGTTACGGATAGGAGGATGTGACACGATCGACGGGACGCACTAATTTGGTGGAAAAATAATGTCAATGATCGTTAATTCCATTTCTCAGTGTGCACATTTCCCTCCGTCAGAGACTTTGAGGTACACAAAGCAGCACCTGAGAACAAACTACAACACCAACACGATGATTTTGATGAATAATAAAGCAGCTGACTCGGGTGTAGGAGTGGGTTTGATTCTTGGCTCTCTATCTCCAACAATCTGTCCTATGTGGCCTATTTAGCTCAACCAACATCCAGCATCTGAAAACGACCAGACCTCAAAGTGTGTGAAGCCTCTCCCCGCGCTCGTCATTACCGTGTTTGTTTATCTAGTCGCTCCCTCAGAGGAACACCCAGCCTTGTTAAGGAAGGAGAAGAAAGCTTTAAAAGTGGAAATAAGGCATACATTTCGGTCCGGTCCCAAGACGCCGCCGCCGCCACGCGCTACCGAGCTATTTCCATAATAGTAGCTTAACAGGAGCTAGCCGGCCGAGCGAGGGGCACGTAGCCCTCATTAAGGCACTCGCTCAGGAACAGATTAGCGCTTCATTAACATACAGAGAGAAGCGGGAGGGGAAATTACCACTCTCCATTTCACAGTCTAAAAGGCAGGCGAAGACCAGAGTTAGAGATAAGTGGTGGGGAAAAGATGGACTCAATTTGGGGAAAGATAAAAACCGATGTACGGTATAAAATGTGCTATTAGTGCATCGTGAAGGCCTCTGGCCGAGAATGTGCGAGACGGAGTTACCTCTCTGTCCGCCTGCACCTGGAACTCTTTCATTCTCTCTGCTTTCACAGCCTCTGTCACTCTCCTACATTCCCACTGCCCTTTGCTTCTCTGCAATTCTCATTATGTGACATTAATGTTATATTCATTAAATCTCGCTATAAAAAAGGAAAGAATCTCTGTATGCGAGTGTGTGTGAATTCTGCATATCTCGTGAACCATTCAACAAATCTATTTCACACTTGGCGGCAATATTGCCGGGGACCGAAGGCCGAGCAGTGCCGAGGACGATGCAATTTGGACACTTTCAATATTAATAAACTTTAAATATATAGGCTCTGAGGACTGAGTCGAGCATGTTTCCCACACGCAGTGGGCCTTTACAGGCCTCAGCCTTACTGCTGAATGCTGGATATGCTAACGTTGCAACCGAGCTCCTCTTCCCTTCCCTGGAGTCAACTGGCGATGGATGAAGCACGGCGATGGATGAAACACGTAGGACAGACGTGCCGGTCGATGTGGCTAATGAGATTTTGTGAGAGAGGGAACATCTCTGCGACCAGATCAACTTTATTATCCAACACAGGGAAATGAATGTTGCAGTGCTCCAGACATGAGGACAACACAAAGTTCACGGTAAAATTTAAAAAAACAATAGCATAACATACACAAAAAGACCACAGCATACTCAAAATAGAACACATTTGATCAGGCCTTTCTGGTAGTCTATATGTCCCACCAAAAGTGACAGTGACGAGAACATTATGGGCATTTCTCAATTCTCGGCGACCGGAAAAAAAACGCCAAACATGGAGCGCTCAGTGCAGAATAGACGCTCAGCGCCTCGTCAGGCGGCTGCCGTTTGTAGCATAGCGTAAATAAGCAGCGCTCCTATTGCAAATCTTTTTTTTTTTTTTTTTTTAAATACGCAGGCCTCAGGAAAAAACACTTTGCTGGACACGGCCCCTAAGTCCCTGTGCCACCCGCATCAACAAAGCCAGACTCCCCTCCTCCTAATTAGCCTGATGCTAAAAGGGTAAAAGAGACCCAGTAGGACAGCGCGGGGAACAATGGACTGGCTTCTAAAGAAGTCAACCTGCTGGCAGGGCAGGTCATGCTGAAGCTATAAATCCCAAAGTTCTTTTTTTTAAATAATGAGCTCCTTAAACTACAACAAGAATGCACTTCAAACGATGAGTTGATGTTTATTTAACTTGGAAAACTCCTCTCGGTCTGTTCATATTCAAAAGTCAAAGATCAAGAAGCAAGTTCTCCAGAAGAGATTAATTTGCCCTTTTGCTGCAGCAAATGAGTAAAAAAAAAGAAAACGTGGTCAAACAAAGCCTCTGAGAAAAACTGCAATCAGTGATTCTTCAAGCTAATTCTTCCAATGCGTGTGGACACTGTGTGCAACACATTCCTGCAGGCCTTCTGTAAGCCTGCCCTGTACCTCTTCATGTCCTAATCTTTAAGTCAGAAATTCCACTCAAGAGCTTTTAACCTTTAGATTTTTTGGGCCTAATTAGTGAAACTACCTGTCATAAGAGGGCAGAAATATCCTGACTCTCTCTGGAAAACCCAAAACTTCACTTGTAGAAGTGTCTAATTAGGAAAGCTACCTTCAATAGGACACTTCCATAAAGGGACAAATGAACTTTTCTCACCTCTAACTTTGTGTTGTGACTCTAAATCTTTCTGACCCCCACTTAACTAAATATTTTAACCTTTCTGAGATGTTTAATTGGGGAGGGACCTGCCATCGCACTCTGTCCTATTAGCATTAACATTGGGCAGATTTGAACGCCTTCTACTTATACCTGCAGGATCCCCAAAAAAAAAATCGAACTAGTTTGACATACGCTTGGATCTAATTAGTATTATTTCCAAGCATGCCATTGGAATCTGACAAATTTAAGAAGCCCCCTTAAATTTCTGTCGTCTGTGCCCCCTGCTGTTATCAAATGATATTGGTACCCGCCTGCAGTCATTCAACACATTGTCCCCCTTCCCCTCTGTATGCTGCTGACACCTTGTCTTTCTATTCTATTTCCTGGGCTGTCGGCTGATTATCTAAAGGTTGGCTGGGTTATTATTACCTACACACTCTGAGCTGACTCTGGTCAGGAGTCACTCAGACTGAGCAATGGGCTCTAGGCTAATGAGCTGTGCTTCATTCTATGGAGAAACGAATATGCGTCCAACCTCCGTGAACTCGAAGCTCACCGAAGAGACATTAACCTTACGGGTGGAGAAAAATCTCTATTCACTATTTCGTCTTTTTTTTTGCTGCCCCTGAAATGTGTCCCTTGACACAGGTTTGTACTTAAACTAAGGGGAAAGGTCAAACATAAGATAAAAGCTTAGAGGCAAGTTTATAGCTTTACTGGACCGAGATTCGTGCCGTCTTCTTGTTCAACGTCTACAACACCATCAAGTTTCCTCTGTGAGACGGCCTTATCACTAGTTTAACTGTGCCATTTACAATGACCATCAAAGAACACATCCACTAATATAATGTGTTTCAAAGTGAAAAGTAATAACAAGCAAATCATAAAGGAGAACGATTTGGAGAATGCTGCCATTATGCTACAGATGAATCTCGGAGGCATTAAAAATGCAATAAACTGAAATTACCAAAACTTTTGTGCTGAAAAAAAAACACAGCTCTTGCATTATTTATTTATTTTCATTACATTTCCCGTTATTTTTCAATAATGAATTTAAAGCGTTGGTTTTTAATTCACAGTTATATATTGAATAATGTGTTAAATCTCTGAGCAGATCTGCGGTGGGAATCACTTTTCTAACCAGCGAGATTCAAATTTAAACGACGACTCAGACACAAAAATTGACACGCAAAGCCACAAGCTTTACAGAGATAAGACCTCTGGTGACACGGTGTTGTGATGTGATTGATGTACAATATGGTAAACCTACCAACTACAACCAATTAGAAGAGTCGTTTACATCGCTATAATATACAATATGGGTCTTACTATTAAGTGTGACATTCTCCACTCGTATTCCGAGAGAATGAATTAACTACCGCTCTCGTATACTGTGCTGTTCTCCCTTCATGAAACACCTGTACGGTACAGTCTGCCGTTATGGCTGCAGATAGGATTAAATAATAAATGAACCATACAGACAGGACCATTACTGGCAGTGGGAACATTGAATTACAGCATAATGAGCTCAACCTGTGCTGTGAGGTTCAGTCACATGTGAAACAATCCCCTCTTATTAGCCTGCTGTATGTCTCGGGTGTCAGAGTCAGCCACCGAGCTGTGAATTGAAATGAAAGCAAGGAACCACGCTGACTTGTAACCTTGTGTAATATTAAAAGGTGCAGTTGGACATTTCGCGAAATATACTTCGGTTTTTAGAGTGTTTTAAAAGAAAGTTATGCAGTGCAAC
Source organism: Pholis gunnellus (assembly GCF_910591455.1). Classification (NCBI taxonomy): domain Eukaryota; kingdom Metazoa; phylum Chordata; class Actinopteri; order Perciformes; family Pholidae; genus Pholis; species Pholis gunnellus. The sequence goes on along the minus strand of NC_136532.1, from coordinate 6,769,221 downwards.
CTCACAATGACTACAAAATTCCATTATAGTCAGCTATATAGCACTTAACTCCACATAACAGATTGCTCCTGTAGCTGTGCCTACGGTGTGATAGAATCTGAATTGTAAGTCTCTTTGGATAATAGCGTCTGCTAAATGACTGTAATGTAATGTAATAAAACCCCAAACTGTCATTTTTGGCTTCCTGTTTGTGAACGAATTAAAGAAATTACATGTAGCATGTTAATTGGTAAGCAGGTTCATTTTGTTCCATTTTTTACTTTGGATAAAGTCAGGCTAGCTGTCCACCCTGCATCTATCGTTATGCTAAGCTAGGCTAATCACCTCACAGCTTTTGCTTCGCACTTGACGCACGGACATGAGAGTGGTATCGATCTTTTCATCGAACTGTCGGAGAGCAAGCGAGTGCATGTCATTAATTGACTTTCAGTCAAACAGCATCAATACAATCAAAAGTCTGTTGTCCGAATTAATGATCGTAACAAACGTTTAACACTAAAGGAATGGGTAATGCAAGTTTCTGTTTTCAATGTGTCGTCGTTTTGTCTGGTTCATTGTGCTGAGGAAGCTCATGAGATTCTATTGAAAGCTCCAGAACAGACACTGACTTCATCTTGTGATGAGATTGTTTCGTCAACTACCGTTTCCAACCTGAAGATATTGTCATACATAAATCAACAGTGGAAACATAATATTCTTATTAATATTGTGATAATGATTCTTCCCCAGCATTAGAGTGAACATACTTTCCATAATTCAGACAGTTGTGCCACAGCAGCAGAAGTAATATCTGGATCCTGTAAAGCAATTCATTCCTGAAATAAAATCCAACCCTGAGAAATAACATCACAGACTAACGCGTCCCAATGCAGTAGCCTAGATTCCTTTTCTGTCTTTCAACATCTTACAGAGTGGAAAAAAACCCTGATATGAAAGCTTTGATTGTACTTTATCCTTGAAGTGTGAACATGTAAACAAAGCCCAAGTAAAGAAAGAGAGAGGCGGGGGGGGGGGGGGGGGGGGGGGGGGGTGGAAACGTAGCTTCAGGTGTCATCCAGATTCAAAAGCTCTCCTTTAGTCTTTCATGACTAAATCAAAACATACCCAGTGTCTCTTTGTCAACCCCTTCACGGCCTCTCCCCCTGCCCCGGCTGCTCCATCCGTCCATCACTCCATGTTTTTCTAACCTGAGAGCACACGCTCGTCCACACGACGTACACAAAACACACCGCCATCTCTTGCCGCGTCCGCGCTCACATCGCACAAACACTACACACGGCATGTTCACAAAGGCGCGGGCACGCTCACGGTAACACGCGCGCCACCTTTAACCCCCCCCCTCCCGTTTCCATCACTCGGGTCGTGATACGTCTCCGAGATGTGAGAGACAGTTGGAAAGCCTCTGCCGGAGAGAGCTCATCAACTTGCGAGCTTTGAAAAAGGGCCGTGAAAGGTTTTCCGATGTTTTAAATCGAGGTTTGCGAGCCGCCTCTCTCAAAAATGGGTGACTTCTGTCGACTTAAGTGCCTCGCCGAAAATGCAATTCCAAGCTGAACTCCGCCATTTACCTGCAGTGGGGGGTTTCGGTGAGCTACCATCTAACTTCAAAACTAAGTGGTGCCTGTGTTAATAATAAAAATGCCAGCCCATGTCACAAGTATAGAAACCAAAACCTCAGCCTAATAGCTACGGAGACTTTAAGAGTTTTGAAAACTGAACGAGCAACACAGCCATTGGCGAGACTGAAAACATGCCTTTAGAAAGAATTAACTAAGTTTCAAACCATTGGTGGCAGATGAACCCTTAAAAAGGTGATGCGTGTGTGTGTGTGTGTGTGTGTGCGCGTGTGGGGGGGGGGTTTACTGTCTCCCTTTGAGGGTTTCTCCCATCCCTGCTGTGACTAACAGGATTGTGGGGATTTTCTGACGTAATGGCAGAGAGAGAAAACTTAGTCGGGAGCCACTGCCAAAAGGCAGGGGAGGTTTTTATTTTTCATTTGTACATCCTCGCCATCCATACCCCACCGTCCTCTTCCTCCTCCTCCTCCTCCTCCTCACTACCCTATCTCTTCACTCTGCTCTCCACACCAATGTGTCTTTTTCAGAGGCTTCAGAGCCCGGGCGTCTTATCGAGGCTTCGCAGGTCTACAGGCAAGGCTGAGGAGAAGCTCCTGTCAACCCCTCTCTCTCCCCGCTATCAGCCCCGTGGCAGTCACAATGAGGCTGACATGCATCCTCAAGCAAGCCCTTTCCCACCGATGGAAATACAGGCACACACACACACACACACACACACACACACACACACACACACACACACACACACACACACACACACACACACACACACACACACACACACACACACACACACACACACACACACACACACACACACACACACACACACACACACACACACACACAGGTTTATCAAGCCCAAACAAAAGTCTTGCTTAGACCAGAGTCATTTTCCTTCAGGGCTTCAGCGGAAAGAAAAATTGTGCTTAATGGACATAATTGTGGAAGCGCTTTATGAAAACTGTCAAGAGGAAGCAGACCAGTAAATAGAGACCGGGTGAAGCTTACAGCGAGCTGACAGCTTATTCTAATAAGACGCTGAACACATCTAAATCCTATGCAGCCAGTGAAAGGCAATGCAAATGAAGGGCATTATTGCCAAAGTGATTTGAAGGCATAAATGACAATAGCGTTGAGGTCGGCTTCCTGCTATTCTCTCTTCTAAAAAAATAAATTAAAAAAAACATCTCGCCGAATGTGCTTTTGTTCTTCACGGTCACAGAAACAATCATAATATTTCCCTCTATATCGCCGTTTCAGAAGCATCAATCGGCCGGGCGCTTCCCACGCTTCGCTCCCGTCACTTCCCGGCCCACTGTCCTGTTTATCACTCTTAGGCGAGGCGCACTCATTGACAAATAGAGATGGGGTTTACTGTTGTAGAGGCGCAAAGAGTCACGCCGTGAGACAAAAAGCAATAATAATTCTAAAAACGTTCCTGCAAATCAAATCTACGTGTGTATCTTTGGCAGGACGGAGAGACGTGACAAAACACGCCGGCTGTTCAGTTCTTTGTCCATTGTTCTCTCTGGCTTTGCAGGTGAGTTAAGCAGACAGGCAATCTGAATCACAGCCATTGTTTTAATTGGTGACCCGGCAGGAATCAAACAAACACACACACACACACTCACTGAAATAACTACTTACGTGATTTGAGGTGAAAATATCTTTGCAAAACCACTTACTGCAGAGTTGTTTGCGTGTGTGTGTGTGTGTGTGTGTGTGTGTGTGTGTGTGTGTGTGTGTGTGTGTGTGTGTGTGTGTGTCTGTGGAGGGTGTGTGAGTTGGAAGGAGGAAGAGGTGGGGGTGCTGAGCCATGACGGAGAAACACATTTCCGCATATTAAAATTACTGCACCCAAATGAGCTTGGGTCTGGCAGAAGGCTTCTGGAAAAGTGTAGAGAGCGTGCCAGAAAGATCCGCCAGGGTCATCTATCTATATCTCACCGACATGAAAGTTTCCTGGCTGAGAGAGTTTTGTCACTGACACCTCTTAATATAAAGTTAACATTTGTGCGGCGTGTGAAACCATTAAAGACTCCGGATGAGGTTCGCCTCCCCTTGGGGGGAACTCGTCCTCTTCATCCGACACATCCCAGCTAATTAGAAGCAGCAGGCACTTTGCAGCGCAGCACCGAGTGACCAATTTAGCTTCCTTGGTCAAGGCCAACTGCAGGAGGATCCCCGATATCTAACACTTTGAGGGTTGGAAGGAAAACAGCATGCGCCATAGAAGGAAAAACCATGCAAATGCGGGAGGAAAAAGATCGGTTCCAAAAAATGTAGCGCAGAAGAACGCAGAGGAGGAAGTTCTGCAAGGCTTTCACACTTTTCTTCCTCCATTTGTCTTGCTTTTGCTTTTTATCCATCGTGCATGAGCAACAAGCTCTTCTCCACATGCTTATTTTACCTCTTACAGATCATGTTCAAACTGGCAATATGAGACAGCAGAGTTTATATCGTTGGGTTTACTTCTCAAACAAAAAAAGAATGTGCCCGAAATGAGAAAGATATTGCCTTGGTGTATTGAAGCGTGTGACATTTACCTCCGTTAACCTTTGCTTTCTGTGGATTTTCCCTTCACAGCTGCAGGCGGAGTTAAGTCCCAGTTGCTTTACATAACGCAGGGTCCAGCTGTCCTGACATACGCAATGGGATGGGATGGCAATCACCTGCAGGGTGCATTCACTTACAATCGTCTCCCTGGATGTTTGTGTGAAGAGGTGTGCAAGAGCATCGATATCATCTGTGCACGGCGTGCGTTCGGGGGAAGAAATGCGCGCGCTAGTATTTGTGTGTTGCTGCTTTGTTGTGTGCACACGCGCTCACATACAGCATGTGTATGATGGGGCCAAAGCCTCCGAAACATCGAGGCAGAGGACGCCTACGTAAACAAGTGGGTTCTGACACTCGTGCTAGACTTAGAACAATGAGGATGATTTCTCTACACCCACCACCGCTGGCATGTTCTGGCCTATCTGACAAGCTGTCATCTTTGAACAGCATTGTTCCCTCTGTGCTACTGCATAGTAACAAAATGGAGCGAACAAAACTGTTTGTGTAGGAGAATAGCACAGATTGAAGAAAAAATAAATTGTCATACTGCAGTGCATAATCTCCGCCAATGGCAATCATTTGAAAAGCCAAGATAGAACCATTTGTATTGAGTCTTCCTACACTGGTATTACTCATAGACTGCATAAGACATGAACGTAGTTACCGTGACGTCACCCATTGGTTGGTGGAAGCCTCGAAAATTCGGGTTTTTGGCCGTAGCCATATTGTCTTTTTTGTCGACTTATTCTTGGTTTTTGGGCGTCGCCATCTTGGTTTTTACCCGTAGCCTAATTGTTTTTTGGCAACCAAGAGTGCAAGAGGGTGGAGCTAAGAACAACTGAATGCTGAAACATGACACTTTGAAAATGTTACAATTAACTTTCATGAACTGAAAACACACGGTGAAAGTTTTAAAGTTGTAAGACAAACACGGAGATAACTCGCAGACCGGACAACTGTCAATCACAAGGTAGCCACGCCCTAAAGCTTACCCCGCTTTATGGTCAATTTCACAATGGGACCATCATTTACTAAATGAACATCATGCTGCATTGAAGAAGACTTGAAGCTAGCGATTGAGACCATGAACTAATGTTCACAATGTGTACTGAGGTAATAAATGAAGTGAGAAGTAGAGTCATTTTCTCATAGACTTCTATACAATCTGAGGAGTCGCCTGGTGAACATGTGATTAATGTTGGCAATTCAAACAAAAACACTTGCTTAGGTTTCGGGAAAGATCATGGTTGGGCGTAAAATAGCTACATAAACTAAGTAAAACCTAAACTTAACATTAACGGAACTTTCTTGATGGAAAAGACCTTTTTACTCTTACTTTCTTTGTAGGAGTTTGATTGACAGATGATTCATCAAATCACCTGCAAAGTATATATTTTTTGTAAAAGCCTGCACTTTTCCAAACAGTTTCCATTGACGGCTTCTCAGATGGTTCTGTGTAACAAACCATCTTGCGCGTGAGGTTAGTCGCCAGGTAAAGCTATATCAAATATAAAGCTATATGGCTCGTCAGCACTGTCAGATATCTTAAACAGTAGTCGTTCCCCATTCACATCAAATGCACAAAGCTAATGCTAATATTCAAAGGCAGTGCCATCGGCTACCACCCTTCTTAAAACAATAAGTTGGTTGTCTTTTAATGTGACAGTGTCAGTTTTATTTGTCTGTCAACATCGCATTATTAAAACTGAAAATGAATGCAACCTTCGAGCTGTTGAACCGCCGCCAAGTCACAGCTGGGAGCAGCTCGGAAAGGCTTTTAAAGTTGGTTTTAAAATGCGGGAATAAATTCAGATCACTGGGGGGGGGGGGACGATGGGACTACAGCTGCGTGGGTGCGTGCGTGAGTATTCATGTGTTTGCTTGTGTTCTGCTTGCACGTGATGCATGCACAACCTGAGAGTGCATGCGAGTGTCTGTATGCGTGTGTAGCATCATTAGTGGAAGGTCAGTGTGACACTAGCAACACTACTTCATAAATAATGTAAAGCGATACAAGAATTAGACTTTGTAATTATACCTCTCCACGGTACTGTGGGTGCAGTTTGCATGTAAGTGCCTGTGTGCATTGTGTGTGTGTGTGTGTGTGTGTATGTGTGTGTGCGTGTGTGTGTGCGTGCATGCATACATTTGTATAATCTCTAATTAGCTCCAAGAGCATACCAGTGGCTATTAAAGTGTTGCATTTGTTCGAGCTGGGGATGAAGACGGCAGCGCGGGGCTCAAAACGCCTCGGTTCAGTAGAGTTTTTGTGGTTCGGTCCATGTGTACGTGTGAATAAACAAACTCACAAAAAGGAATATGTGAGAGAAAGCGAGGAAATGGGGAGAAAATAAGAAAGAGAGCGACAACATTGAGAAATATGCACGCTCGCAGGCTTACACTATATTTGTATGAATGGGCACGAGTGAGCGGCTCATGTTTATAAAGTGCGTCTGGCATTGAGTGTCTACGCGAGTGTTGAACTTGTAATCATATTCATCCCCGTCAGGCCGGTCCCAGTTTACACCGCCACGTCCAACCGGTGACTCATCCTCAAACAGCATGTGGTATTTGGCCGCTACTCTACTGACATTTAGCGCTGACCGATGGGGACGTCACGTCACTCCAATTAGAGGGAACGCTCGGCTGTATGGCAAGCTGTTCGACAAACCCTCGGCTCCTCCCTGCAAATTTGGGGATGAATTATTGAAAAGGGCAAATCTGAGCACCTTGATGAGGTTGGCACATTTGGCCGGCTGAACGGTCAGACTGACACAGCTTGAGGAAAGAGGAGAAAGGCCAGTGCTATCTCAGCAGCTCAGAGCGAAGCTGCTCCGCTGACTTTGTCTGCCTTATCACGCAACCCTTCTGGGCTTTTTCGCTCAGCTCACCCCGAAGACCGACTGCAGAAGTTAATATAGTGCAAGTGAACGTCAGGATCCCTACAACTGTCCTCCTGGTAGTCTTTTATCAGAATGCAAATGGGAGCCCACACTGCTCCCGGGGGTCCAGGGTCCAGTGCAGGGTGCTTCAGGTAGACTTCAACCTCTGAACCCCAAAACCCATGTTTTCTTTTTTTTTTTAAACACAGTTTGTCATAGTCAGAAGCTGTTAAAAACACATATTATCGTCGTATGTTCAACCTTCTGACGGTCCATGAACACTCATCATGTGTGACAAACGCTTCTGTCTTTAAGCTTAAAGTTGTGATCAATTTCATCAAAAACACTTTAGTCTACATGTCTCATTTGAAATTAGGCCCAAAATAAACCGTTTGCACTAAACAGATTCTATAAAAAACATTAAATTATGCACTCCTCAGCACGACTGGGAAGCCATGATTGACTCGGCTGTTGGATTTCCATTAAAAAAAAGAAATTCAACTTGAGGTTTTCCAATTTTTTTTTAAATTTATGGCATTATAACTGTGTTATACTGCAGAAAAGACACGTTTGAATTATCTCTACTTTCTAGCCATGGCTGTGCCGATTCCATAGAGGGGCAGGACTTATATATTGCAGCAAAAAAACAAACAAGGCCACAGTGAAAGAAATATGACAGGAGGATAAAACCTTGAAACTACTTGGGTATCAGAGGGCCAAACGTTTGCTCTCCTTTAATACAGTAGCCTTTTAGAGAAGTCAAACAGCTCGGCGAGAAAGCGAAAGGGTCACTGATATCTAAGCTGCTTTTCCTTTTTCCTCTCTTATTATGAACACCTCACTACAACATGATCTCGTCTGTGGCTGTACAAAAGTTACAATCTCTGTGGAAAAGAACTCCCTGTTCAAGTGGAAATGAATCGTCGGTCGTGTTTTGTTGAAGAGTCTTTGTCACTTTTTATGGCACTCTGATAAAAAAAGCAGCAATGAATGCATTCAGACACACAATAAGTATTTTCATACAAATGGTTACATTAGACGAATGTAATTGCTGATAAATTGTGTGACAAAAGAAAACAGAGAACACAATGATGGGACATGAAACGATAGGCTTCATAAACAGCTCAGAGTCACTGTATGGAAGTTGGCTCTTGATATTCTGAAATGTCGCAGCAAAGGGTGGCCCAGAAAAAGAAACCAAAAAAAACAAACAATATCTGACTCACGGAAATGTCAGCTGTGGCGTTGGTGCCGTCGCGAAAGAACAGCCGATCAATTGTGCATCAGGGTATCGAACACTCGTGTTTCTTTTGTTTTCAACAGCAGGCACAAGAAGACAAAACAGAAAACTCGGACCGTGGCGGTTTCTTGATTCTTTCCTTTATAAATACTTTCAGCCATCAGGACATTTATTGAAAGGACTTAAATCCAGCTGATTGAAATCTAATTTCCATTTTTTACTTTTTGTTGCATTTCAAAAGCTTCTATCCCAGTCACTTGACAGCTAAACGGAAAAACACAGCCACACACCCACCCAGACAACTAAAACTGTTTCAATGCTGCTGTGGCTCCTGAATGTGTGCGTGGGCCTCTTTCATGTGCGAGTGTTTGGGAAACGAAGAGTGTGCTGGCTGTCCCCGAGTGTTGATTGAAGCTGCCGATGACAGAACTGTGGCGCCGGGTTCTTCTCCGTGGTGCTCCCCGGGCCCCTGACCCACCTAATTGGTTTTCAGTGTTTGAAAAAAAAAAAAAGGCCCAACCGGCGAAGACGCGACTGACAGTCTGAATGATTTCACTTTCGGATTCAATTCTCTGTATTATTTACGGGCGAGGAGCAAAAGTTTCTGAAATACGCTCTCCGATATACAGATGAGGAACCAGACGTGTAAGAATTCTATAGAGGGGCGCTTTTAGGTGATCGTGTATGCAAACTTATGCTTCCTCTACACACACACACACACAAACACACACAGGCTCCACGGTGCATTCAAAGACAAGTCAGCCAGCACACACTGACACAGCAAAGAGAATATATGAGCAAAAAGGGGGGCTGCATCAGTGTGTCTCTGTGTGAGAATTAGTGGATGTGTGCGTTTGAGAAAGGGAGATGGACAGTGTGCGTTCGTGTATGCGCTTCAGAAAGAGACAGACGGGAATTTATTCTTTTTTTTTTTATGTGCAAGCGTGCGCACGCGCGTGCGCGTTCAAAGCCTTCATATCTTGCCGCGGCGGCGCAGACTCCGCAGAACCGTTCTGACAGTGCAGAAGTACAAACACTGACACAAGTTCTGTGGGAGTTTTTGCTCCGAACAATACAGAAAAAGGCTCGTGCTCGTGATCAAAGTTGCAGAATAACCCAAGGAAACATCACTGCGTAATCCCAGCCATTAAAAATAGGGCCCATAAATCCTTGTTCGACTTTGTGGCGCACGGAAAATAAATAAATGTCAAACGCATAATGGACTCGGAGGCGTAAATGTTAAATTTAAATCACGCAAAGCATTTGACACGGAGCCTAAAACAAAACAGAATGGAAAAAAAATGTGTTGCTCGAGCTCCCGGTTGCCTTCAAAATGACTTTTTCCCGCTCCGCAAATAGGCCAAACTTCAAGACCTCCTCACGTAGCTGAACAAACAGCCCCCCCACCCCCCCCTTCCCTCCTCAGCCTCTTCCACATCAAGATGTGAGCTAACTTCTGAAGAAAGATCCGAAACCACAACAAACATGCCCTTCCTTCCTTCCATGCATGCATCTGCGGCCAGCTCTCGTCCCCTGAGCTCCGTTTTGACCAACACGCCTCCCAGGCTGATCTCTGCCCACCTGCTCCTGCCTCAAGCATCATGGCTAGACCAGATACCCAGTCTGGCTTTGACAAAAGGGGGATGGGGGGGATGGGGGGGCCTTGATGTAGCAAAGCTACCTGCTACAATCTTTTCTTGTTTGATGGGCCGCCATCTCTTACCAGAGTGACACTGCTGGATTCAGCTCAAACCAGGAGAGAACCTGGCTCCACCCACACATGTTGGGCTACACACTACAAAGACAGACACGCGCTTTCATCCCGGGCTACGGCTCCTCTTCACGGCGCCAATCAAACATTCATAACAACTTGCTTTTTTTTGGACTTTTGACAGCAACACCCTTCTCTGCCTGCCTATCTGTTTCCTTTCTTCTTCACAATATTCAGCCGGGGGAAAAAAAAAGAAAATGAGAAAGAATCGCAACATGAGTTTTGTCAATAGCACGCGGCAACCTCTCTTTCATTCTGCGTCTCTTTACTACTGCGATAGTGCTCCGAGCCATAACGCCGGCCTCTATTATTAGCGTTGTAATAGAGGGCTGCGGTTGTGAGGATCTGACAAGGAGATGATAACAAAAGTGCTTACTCCTCCGTTCTCCCCGCTCTCCTCCTATATCATTTGGAAAATAGTCGCAGTGCAGCAGCAGATCATGGACGGCTAATGGCCGTAGAAGCAACACTCGCCGTTACTCAATTTGCGCCGACATTAAAGAGAAGATCATTAAATTTAAGAATTTATCTGTTATTCCGCTGCTCCACCGCGCTCCCATAAATATCTGTGATCAGGCACAACGGCCAGACGCCAAGTGAAGAGGAGGAATTGGGAAAGAGTCGGACTTGTCAGAGCTGCGGAGGCCCGGAGTCTCTCTCTGGATTGAGCTTCCTATTATGGACTCACAGCTGCTTTGTTTGAGATTTCATGCCTGGTGGTTTTGGCAGCTTCAACCAAAACACGCATCTGTACTCCCAGAAAATGCCCATGGGTGCTTTTCCAGACGCATTTATCATCTCTCCCCCCCATCCCTCCCAAACGATTGTCTTTGGAGAAGCTCCAGATCAGACACCTGGTGAACCCATGAAGTTGAGTCGGAGTTCAGGCCTTCAGGGAGTTTGTTCCTCTTGTTCCGAAATATGGACCGGACTCTGTTTGACCAAAAGGAACAAGCAGGAATAAACTGAGTGAAGATCCTCCTTTAATACAACTTGGGTCTTATTTTTGTAGTATTTTGTTTGTATTTTGTTTTTGAGCCAGTTGTGATAAACTCATAAAACGCAGTCAGCCCACCAGACAAACGTTTAGGCAGGTTATTAAAAACAGTCACAAAGTGAGAGCACGTGAAATATGTGCAGTCATCCATTATTATACAGGGAAACTGTGGTCAAAGTTGAAGCAGGACATTGTTTTGTAAAATGTGAGGGATGTTTACAACGGACAGTTAATCTTTACAGCTTTCAGGATCTGTCGAAAAAACTGAAAATCAATCTGCAGCTACGTTGATAAAGTAAAAATGTCTACTATTTTATGGTTCCAGCTGTTTTTCTTCACGGGATATCTTAAGATTTGGGGTTATTCGGGCAAAACAAGCAAATTGACGAGCCTGATCAATCTATTGATCAATCAAGAAAATAAACAATAGTTGCAGAACAAATCTTTCAGTTGGCTTTTCTTTCTTAATATATAACCTGCGGTTTTTGTAAGATCGTGTGATCGCTCGTTCTCTTCTTGTCCCGTCTGACCTATAACCTGAGTACAACGCTGAACGAAACTAAAAAAAACCCAAGATGTATGAAAGTGGAATTTCCCTTTTTGAACCAACATGCGCTGACCAATGTGTGGAAACCTACTGCTGAGAATATGTGACTTTTCTATCATGTGAAAAATAATTATATAATAAAATACAAAATACCACACACACACACAAGTAACAGTACTAAACAAGATAGCACATGCTGATCCCTCCAGGCTGATGTGACAACATTGTTATTAAACTGCAAGTGTGCCTGTTCTTGTTCCGCACGTCTGTGTGCTTGTAGTGAATTTGGATCTGACTGCAGTAAAGTAGTAGCAAAAAAAAAAGCCTCCAGAATAAAAAGAAAACCTTCCCAGGATGCCACCTGAAGCGCGTGTGTATACTTGTGTATTTCCATGTCGGTGAATTTGCCTCAATTTATAAACCTTTACTTCAAAATGTATACCTCTCTGTATGTGTGTGTGTGTGTGTGTGTGTTCTGCCAAGCCTTTAAGAAAGTGACAAATCGGAGCGGCTTCCTGTATCTATAATTCATAGCGCATACTCTAAACAAAGACCCGAGTGTTGGGCTCCCATCCGACAGGCTACAGGGGAACCGACACGGTTGCTGAAGCTGCAAACAGAACATAGCCGGGTAGCTAGGACCCGGAGCTAATAAGAGGCATTACAGACTGTGATAGCAGAAAAGAGGAGACAGGCTGACAGCCACATGCGGAAATAATGCTGTTTTCTCTCCGCCCTGATGGATCCTCTCTGACCCACATTATCAGGAAACAGACAGGCAGACATGTAAGCAAGGTCGCACTATGACTCAGTGCGCCGTCTGCACCGAAACAAAGGCTCTTTCAACGCCGTGTCATTTTGCCCTTGTTGTGACAGACACCTGTAATCCCCCCGCCCCACACACACACACACTCACTCACCGGGAGGAGAAGCATGTAATATTTAGAAACCCCGTCGGGAAGATGCAAGATTCATAACCGGCTGGCTGTTGAGGTTCGTCTCATCTGCTGCACGGGCTGAAGCTTGTCGAATAAGTCATATGCACCACTCTTACCTAAAGAAAGACTTTCTGGACCATTTTCTTTCCAACTTAAAGGTGGGTAGCAGTCAAAGATATTTCTATATCAGTGAACGGACACTATTTTAAAGCTCTGATAGAAAGGAGATTCAAATTACTCAGTGATACTGAAATGATTGTGTGATCAATTCAACATTCAAACCCACAATAACTTGATTTGTTTTAGATTTAGCGGCCCAAAGACAACGCTCTGAGAGCAGCGAGAGTGAACCAAAACAGTAAAGCTGTGGGCCTGACTGCTAAACAAAGAGCTGAAACTCACTATAGAGCTCTGAAAAGGTGATTCAGGTGATGCTCGTCTGTGTACACCGTGACACTGTTTACATTGTCGTCTATCATCTATTATCGCCCCTTAAATTCCCAACATTCCCTTGAGTCAGTTGCGTTAGAGACACAATCATTTGACGATCTGACAACCTGGCAATCGTCCAACAAACACGTCAACTGGTTGAGTTATTTTTGTAAATAATCAATGTGAATCTGTTACATGCTCAGACGTATTGTGATGATAGCATACAAACTAGAGAAGTCATGGAGAGCCAGAAAGTCCGCAAACTTCCTCAGCAATGTCAGCTACACAGAAATACAGCATCTATGTGAGGTTTGCGAACATGGTCGTACCAGACCAAATAAGGCTGCTGCAGCAGAGTGTACTGTATGAATATGAATTTGCACTTCAGATTTTGGACGATTTTGTAAAAAATAATCAAACATCTGCTGCTTCTGGCTTCTGCAATGTGAAGGTTTGCTGCTTTTCTTTGTTTCACATCATTGTAAATTGAATTATCAGACAACAAAGAAATAGTTTGAAGTCACTTTTGGAAATTGTGACGGCATTTTCACTCATTCCTGACATCTAATATTGAGTCAGTAAATAAAAAAAAAAATGATCTTCGTTGCATCCCTAAACCCTGTATCGTCACTGTTTAAAGGAGCAGTGTGTGAGATTGAGTGGCGTCTAGTGGTGAGGTTGCAGATTGCAAGCAGCAACATAACCTTTAGAATATTACTCCCACTAGGAGCTGCTCTTATCAATACTCGGTTCTCTTTCATTACTTAGTTTAAAAACCAATAAATTCAGAACAGGATTAGAATTTATTTATATTTTGCAAATAACTAAATGTAGTTTAGCAGCAACAGTAAGGTTTACAACAGCAAAGTCTCTATATAAAGTCATTCATATCTCACGGGAAACAAATCTAAAAAGTCAATATAATAAATAGCATTCATGAGTTTATAAATGATAATCAATAATGAAGAAGTCATTCCTCCTGGCTGCTTTGGCTCAACCAGCAGGGAAGTTACGAGGAGTTTGGCCGGGCTCTCGCGCCGGGCTTGTGTGTAAACATAGCGGACAAAGTCGAGTGAATTAGGTTTCGCTTTTGTTTACATGTGTCTCCACTGCAGCCTCTGAACGCTGACTTCGTTCTGTGTGTTTGTACGTTGTGTGTATGTGTGTGTTTGTGTAGTTGGAGGAGCTCAGCCCCGACAGAGAGAGCAGAGGAGATGCTCGCTGCAGCGCGATAATAAATGACACCACAACACTAAAGCGTACTAATATAAAGCACCAGTAACGTCGGTGCTTATCAATACGCCGGTCATTAAGAATTCAGCTCTGGTGCCCTTTTAATACGTAGATTCGTTTCGCATCCTTAACTTTAGGTAATGTAAAAAACGCAAAAGGCTCTCGCTAGAGACGAAAACATAGTTATGCATATTGTATTCCATTTCAGCCAATTAATCCCCCTGAATGTTACACACCGTCCCTTTAAAATACTGCATACCTAATTCCAACACGTTAATATATAAAGCTGCGGCTCTTAATGGTGACATCAGGTGTCAGTTTCAGCAGCATTTGACAGCCTCATCACACATCAGATAACGCCAACGGGACGCGCTGCAGCGTCTGTGTATTCAGTGTGCATTGAGATGTCACGACGGCTCCACGGGGCCCTTCCTTACGTCTGCTCCTGTGAGCCTCGCTTTCAATACCTCCATTATCGGTGGGACACGCATAATGAAAATGTTACATACCGCTAATAGCAGGTGACACATGTGGTGCTGTAAACACATAAATTGTCATGGGCCCCGGCTATCAATGTGATGTTTGCTCCAATTATCACAAAGACAAACGAGCCAAGCCGATTCCGTGTGTGTGTGTGTGTGTGTGTGTGTGTGTGTGTGTGTGTGTGTGTGTGTGTGTGTGTGTGTGTGTGTGTGTGTGGGGGGGGGGGGGGAACAACAAACAAACAGAGGAGAGAGATGGCAAAAAGAGATAAATTGAATATTGAAAACATAAAGATGACAGATTGTAGGGATGGCTAGATAATGACACAAAGAAATGGTACCGAGGTGGCAATGACGGAGTGGGAAAAGTGGCCTTTCGTAACTGATGGAGGGATCATTTCTTATCTATTCATATGTCACACGGTGACTCATCCTTTAGAGCAGCCAAAAATAGCTTTCCCACCGACTGCAGACATACACACACATACACACACACACATACACACAGTACGTCTCTCCTCTCATTCATTTTCCTCAACTGAAACACTGAGCAACAATCAGAGGATGTGCAGCAGAAGGGGGGGGGGGTGAAGGAGGAGTTATAGGAGTGTTATAGTGCACAGGAAATAAAGTGTCAATATGTTTAATGGGGAGAGAATTACGTTTCATAAATGGCTGCATGTTCCTAATAGAGGCCGGAGAGCTTACATGTACTAGAACGGTATTGTACCTCGTACAGAAGATATGTCATTGTTACTGCTCTGTTTACAAGAAGGCACAATGTAAACACAACTACTTTTGTTATAATATATATATATACACATATATATATATATATATATATATATATATATATATATATATATATATATATATATATATATATATACACACACACACACACACACACACACACACACATCACAACAATAAGTGCCTTATGATAGTTATAGACATCCAGAAAGCCTCACTACAGCGATATCTTGACTAAAGAAGGAAAAGCAGAATCAGAGATGGAATATCACAAGAGGCCCAGTCCAACAGAGGAAATGATCAGCAAAGAAATAGTACTGAGGGTTTTAAAAGCAACGTGTACAGTATATTCTATTTAAATGGCACCTGACTAAGGAAAAAAAAAAGAAATGTCTGGAAATAGCGCGGTGCTTTCACTTTGTTTGTTCACACCTCCCACACTTCCTAGAGGGAGGGTGCAAACACTGAAAGGAGACAAATCACATTAAGCACCTTAAAAAACTGTGGAACCCTGAATTGGGATGACTGGAGCTGGCAGTTTATCCGTGGGCAGAGGGAGCTCTGCCTCTGCACACTGTTTATCCGAGGCTTACTGTTTACAAGACTTCCAGCTCAACCCCCCAAGCCTTTCAACTCTTGTATTTAGGCCATGCCCACACCATCGAGGACACATCAGAAAATTCCGCGAAACATGTAAAAGCGGGTTTCTGGCATAGAAAGATAGAAAGAATATATTCTAGTCTGTTTCTAAAAGCTTGCTGTTTTTTTAAAAAAAAAGGAAAATATCTTCTTTCTTGAGCACCTGTGCTTGAGTCGGACTTAGGAAGAGGCAGTGGTAACAGAAAGTTGAGTTGACAATATGTTTCCCTATACAAAGCTGTAGAGACAAACTAAATGGAATATTCATACTTAGAAGTTGATGTTGTGTGTTTGGTATTCACAGTGCATCGCCTTTTATCAACCAAAAAGAGCTGCAGTGCTCTGCAGTGAAAATATAAATATGGTTATATTTATAAAAATATAACCATATTTTTCACCCACGCACTGATCTAACATTTCCTTAAAAAAAAAAAGTCATCCCCGGGTATCTTCTTAAACCGAAAATAAATCTTCCTGTTTAAGCGCCTCTAAATCGGGACGCTTGACGCTGCAGAGCCAGGCAGAACGGAGACACTCACCGGCTCCGGCGCCAAGATAAACAAGCCAAGCAACACAAGCCGTGTGTGAGCCATAACACGGCGATTACGGTCGGCTGGTGGTTTATACCGTCGCCTGATACGGAGAAAGAGGGAAAGGTGCCGCGTCATGCCAGGCCTCCGCTGCCAAGCCCGTAAACTCTGTCGGTCATCCAACGGAGCCGGGAGACGGTGTTCTGACTGACGAGCAGACGCCGTGGGAGAGCTGTGACTGTGCATTCTGGCCTATCCTGGTGACGATCAACAAGTTCATCGAAGTTTCTTCCTTCAAACTTCACCTCAGAATCTGCGACTTGGGGGAAAAAAAAGCTGCTTCGACCTTTAATCTTCTAAATGTGCGCGGCGAGTCTCAAACAAGAAACCGAGGCTACGGCCAACGTGTAGTGTGAGCCTCGCCGAACCATCGGCGTGCCAGGTTTCTAGGATAAGTGGCACTCAACCCCTTCAGCCGAGGGCTCCTTTTTTTCGAAACAGTATGCATTTTAATGTATTGGCTTGGCACGCGGTTGGAGTGCGGGGGGGGGGGGGGGGGGGTTGGGTGTCACGGGGCAACAAACCGAGCTGTGTGTGTGGGGGGGAACGCGGCTCGCACAAGACGAGTAACGGCCGCTATTCACGACTGTAAGGCCCCGTTTTTTCCACTGCGTGGCAAAACTCGAAGATCGCCAAGGCAGCCAGCCTGTGCCCCCATGGTATGTAGACACTGTCGCTCTCATGCACAAGGACAGAGGACGAGGGAGGGGGGGGACGGTAAAATGTGTGTGTGTGTGTGTGTGTGTGTGTGTGTGTGTGTGTGTGTGTGTGTGTGTGTGTGTGAGAGAAAGAGCGTTGAAGAGAGAGAGAGAGTTTACAGTACAGCTTGCAGGAGACAACGTCCGCTGCCCCTCTGATAAAGCAAAAAACGTTTCATCACTAACCGACAGACATAAACATGGCGTCATCAACAAACACACTGTAGCTATGATAAGAGACTGTGACGTTTTCCACCTCTTTGCAGATATTTATTTATGTATTTGAATCAGAATTTAGCACATTTTTTGACTGTAAGTTTGTGCTCGTTTTAAGTTTGGTTCTTTTTGTAATATGAAAACAAAGTGTTTTATAGAAAATCCTGTTTATAATCCTCACAATGAAGTCTTGCATACACCGCTTCTATTCAATTTAAATGAATACAGCCGTCCACACAGGCACAGTATTTCACTCGCGCTTTACACTCACAGTCGCAACCAAAAATGTATTTATTCTTTACTCTTCGAGACTTTTCCTTTCCCTTTCATGTGCGTAATGAGAGGGATACTGAGGACTGAGGCGGCTGTATTGTAATGAAAGACGCGGTGTGACGTGTCGAAAGGTATCGGTACCAAAAAAGCGATACCCAGCTCGACCAAACACTCTGAGCCTGGAGAGCGTTTTCTAAAGCAATACTTTAACTTTCAACTAGACAGACGACGCTAAGAGGTGGGGTGTTCAGTGAGACGCTGGTGACAATTTGTTGATACAGGCGGAGGAAGCTCTCCGTGCCCTATCATTGCATGTGGGATGACAACAGTGCCAGGCTCCAACCCACTCATTATAATCATTATTTCAAGGACGGGAAGAAGCCTAAAGCTCATATCCTTTCATTGCCATTACACCCCCATCTCAGCGGGATGCAAGCAGACAAAGACGACCGCCGTCAAGATGAATTGCAGCACAATGCAGAAAACAAAAAGAAAGCAGCGACGATCAAAAACCACACGAATAACAATGCCCGGACCTGCTAATGATGCGAACATATATCTGCAGCCGTACAAATATTCTGCATTTAGATGAACCAACAAAAAAAAAAACAGCTTTTTTTTTTTTTCCCATCAGCCAACTTTCACTGGAATGAATGGAGGTGATTTGGCTCCGTGCTTCTGCAATCAGCGCGTCTTGTTTAAACTGAAATAGATTTCCCACCCCGGCATAGTTCAGCCAAGAGGCAGAGCAGCCTCTCGGAAATGAACTCCAACAACAACAAAAAAAACACACACACACACACACACACACACACACACACACACACACACACACACACACACACACACACACACACACACGCATGTACATCTGAAAATCGGAGTCTTGAACACTCTTTTACCAGCGCTACCGGCTATGGCAAAACGGCACCACATTATCAGGGGATTAATGATTACTTCACAAGACAAGTGTGAAACAAAACAGACTGAATCACCCCAGAGAAATAAAAGCTGATCACAGGACTGGAGAGATGTGGGAATAAAAGGAGGGACGTTAAATCAATGAGATTTAAAATGGGAGTTGCAGTTGGATTTGCGGGGTTGATGGCCTCCCTATCTGGGTGTCAAGGCATGTATCGTGGGTGTGCTGAACAACATCCAAACATCCCCAAATCCCCCAGGCGCCTTTTGAGAAGCAAAAGAATCTGGGAAAGGGACTGGCTGAGGGAAAGCAGGAGAGGAGGTAGAGGGGGGGGGGAGGGGGAGAGGTAGAGGGAGATATAGAGAGTGTGTAATAGGGAGAGAGAATCAATGGGTGCCATGACATCATCGTATGGCAAGGAGCAAGGAGCGGGGTGCCGAGGAGCAGGGGGAGAGAGAGAGAGCGAGAGAGAGAGACAAGAGCACCCACAGTCGCCCATTCCGCCTCTCGGGGCCCATCCTCTGGAATGGATAAGAGGCGAACAATGCGCCCCCCAATGAATGGCATCCCAAATCCCACAGGAGAAAAAACAAATCACCAGTGGGAACGAGGGGAGGACGAGGGGAGAGAAGGAGAAAATAGACGGAGTGAGAGATGGAGAGAGAGAGAGACGCTTAAAAAGATGTGCACACAAAGCAACAAAGCATCTCGGGACATGTAGAGCAAGGCAAGTAGAGATTGAGGACAAAGCTGCCTTTGTCCCTCCAGGCTGGTGGGTGGCTCGGTGGAAGGATTTGAAGGCGGCAGCGTTTACATTCGGAGCTCTCCGATATATTGATCGGGTCGTGTAATCCCTCAAGCGATCAATGGGAAAAGGTTGGATGGACTCCGGGTGTTTGTCGGGTTTACATGACGGGGGGCACGTGGGAGGCGGGAACGGGGCTTCGCGCCACTCCTCAGGGGCGCTTCGAAGTTACGCTCTCGAAGTTTTGGCCCGCCGCTCGAGATGCCGGTTTGACGGAGGAGGCGCGGGGCAGGGTGGGATGTTCAGGGACCCCTCCCATCACAGCATTTCCTCGCGGAAGTCAAAATGGGATGTTTAATTGCATTCCTCATCACACGGCGTTAATAAATAAAGTCACAGCCGTCACTGGGAGGGCTTGATTTGTGTGTTTCCACGCAAGTTGTGTGTGCGCGTTCAAGACAAAGAGCTTCCGCTCCTCCGTGATTACAACAGTGGCGCTGGAAGCCAGAACAGAGAAAATAAATTAGAATGACAAGAAGGGAAGTCTTTCATGTCTGATGCTTTGATAACAAAAAAACAAAAAGAAAACAAGCAGGTTCCCACAAACTAGCATAAGTTGGCTCATGATTTCGGAGCTAGCTGGGGACAACTTGACACAAAATGGAAGCTTCGCTCATGAATAAGTCACAAATGAAAGAAGAGAAAGGAGGAGCTGCGTTATGACATTTATTTTTGGGATCAACAACAACAACAACAAAAAAAGGAAGATGCTGTAAAAAGAGGCAGAGCATGTGTTGAAGTAGAATAAACGTGAATGTGAAGGAGTCAAAGAAAGTGATAAGGCTCTGATCTGGCAGAAATGTGATCTTTCTGACAATTCAGAAGCACTTGTGTATGAATGAGCACAACTAACAGCAGGGCTGCTGTGATGTTTCCTCCTATGAGAAACGCTTTTATGAAACGAGAGACAGCTGGAACGCCATTTAAAGCAGACGCTTTACTGAAAGCACGCTGAACTACTTTGGCATCCAAAAGGTACAGTGAGGGGGGAAAAAACACTTGTTTTCTTGTTTCTTGGGCTGCAAGAAATCAAACTAAGGTTTTTGTTTTTCAATATATCGATTTGGTCGTACAATGTGACATTTAATAAAAGAACTGCGTGCAGTTAAGACGCAGGAAAGTTTGCTTTTTAATTTCATTTGTAATGGGAAAAGTGGAGACGAGACATTGACCCGAAGTCCAGGACACAGGCCTCAGAGAGAATAATCATTGCCTGAACGTATACTGAAATAAAAAACTTACCTCAGTGTAAAGGCTGCGGCTAACCTCTGACATTTATTTTTGAACAACACATGAATCAATTGGTCCACAAAATGTTGCTCGTATTGTCCAGCTAAAACAGTCCCAACACCCACACATATTTCATTTGATACCAAAAAAATACAAAAACTGCGAATCTACAGTCTACAAAGTCATTCTCAAGTTAATTATCAGTTTTAGCGTCCTATCCAGCATCTTGGGGACTCCCGCTCTGGGAGAGAGCCGTCTTTGTTGGCAAATTTTGATTGAATGTTCGAGGGAGAAACACAAGAAAAATCTGTTTGGGATTTGGTCTTGAAGCTAGATTAAGTTCACTTCCCCCTTTTGCGGTTTGAAACCCAAAGGAGCTTTGCAGTATCAATTCTCATCAAGTCGGTCTACAGCTATCAGTTAAACATTTCCTTTGAAGTCTGAGCGAGCGAGTGGAAGCTACATCAGCTCACTAGCTCTTACCCCGTCCCTTTGTGGCCTAGCGTGTGCACGATAAATATTGAAATCGGCGGCGGATGCCTTGCAAGTGGATGCTCTGTATTATGAATGTCACCCTGCTCTTGTTCGGCGGAGCAGTGGCTCACTCTAATGCCACAGGACAGAGAGAGAGAGAGAGAGAGAGAGAGAGAGAGAGAGACGACTGGCGAGGGATTTCAACTCTCAGATTCAAAGCGACATCAGAGTGTCTACTTGCATGTTTATGAATAAAAAAAGAAGATGGATACTGAGGGGAGGAAAAGAGGGCGAAAGCGATAGAGTGAGCCAGCACTCCCGTGTCACCAAACGTTCAGCGTGCCCCAGAAGAAGTGGAAGTTGTCGCGACGTCACCCATTGGTTTGAGGACCGCCGTTTCGATGCCTCGAGTTCGGCATTTTAGCCATCGCCATCTTGGGTTTTCGCAACCAGAAGTGATACTGGAGGGTGGAGCCACCGAAGTACAAACGAACGCTGGATTAGGTCATTTTGGGTGACCAAAAACTTTACAACTTTTGCAAACACACACTGTGAAAGGGTTAAAGACGAGAACACAGACAACTCCAAGACCGGAGAACGCTGTGGTAACGACCTGTCAATCACTGTGTAGCCCCGCCCTAAAGCATACTCTGCTTTATGGTCTATTTGACTCTAAATGGACCAGAATTTACTAAATGAACATCATGCTGTGTGGAAGGAGACTTGAAACTAGAGATTGAGACCATAAACTCACGTTCACAATGTTTACTGAGGTAATGAATCAAGAGAGAAGTAGAGTCATCTTCTCATAGACTTCTATACAATCTGATTACGTTACGTTTTGCAGGAGTCGCCCCCTGATTGCCATTACATAGAATGTTAATCACAGTGTTTTACATACAGTAGCATACACAAGAGTACAGTAGACTCAAAGGAGTCAAAAAAAGGAACAAAAATTATGTTTTTTGGGGTGTAATCTGTTTTTTCTGTTTAAGCTTAAAGCCATTTAGATTATCCAAACGTGTTGCTTAAGGTGCTGACAGTAAGTAGAACTATGTAACCTCTGATAAGGGGTTTTGAGTATACTTAAATGTCTCGTTTAACCCTGAGCTAGACTCCTTCTGACGGCCCCTGGTACTGATGATATGGGAAGTCTGCCTGTTGCATATTTCTGGAACAACGTCGCTCTTACGCTCTTAATGTCAACCGCAGTCCATGACGGTGCCAACTACCATATCGTCTGTCCCCGTAAATGATTTGTCAATGCTAGGCAGTGTTTTAAAAAGACACACTGTGCCAGCTGTTTTAAGAATATGATACCCACTCATTAACAGCCTCCTCATTATCTCTCCATCAAACACTGAATCTGTTCTTTTCTTCCTGTCTTATAGCAAACCTGGAGCTTTCTACTGCTCACAATGTATGATTAATGCTGCTGATTCTGTGCCCAATATCTTTGAAATATGACTAATGGCACTTACGCTTACCTTGATCATATATTAAATGTTTTATTCATAATGTCCCTCTTATTATCGTCGTCTTATTTTTAGCTACTCTTTGCTTGTTCTCCTCAGGCTTTTGTGTTTTATGTTGCATGTTAATAGAGTTAAAGAAAAAGTTGATCACAAAAGAACGTTGACTTTCTTAATACCACTAAATACATGTTTACGACATGGCTCATTCATCTGAAAATGTTAGCAGCTTAGTCCGAAACACAGTTGTAAAGACTTAAATTGCTGTGCACTCATTCAGGCTTTCACCACTCAGGTTTCTTCTTCAACCCCATGTCAGATAATTGTGGCGTGTGTGCGTGTGTGTGTGTGTGTGTGTGTGTGTTTCTGGGCAGAGAAGCAGGCATCTTAACCTACAAAACCAATGATTTTTTTCTTCCGTAATCTTTGTGCATCATATTCTTAGAATCTCCTTTTCCTCCGCAAGAGAGTGGAAGATATAAAGTGACCGATTAACTACACAACAACATAAAATGTTGTATTAGTGTGTGTGTGTGTGTGTTTGTGTGTGTGTGTGTGTGTGCTACACCTTCCAGCAGGAAGCCACGTATTGGCGTTTTTACTTGCTTCTCTTTGAGCACACCTTTACGCCTCATAATTAAAATGGGTAGATTGTACTAGAACTAGTCTTGATAGTGTGCTTAAAACACAGATAAAAGCACAGATTCTTGCTGCTGCTTTAGTGTTTCAATGAAAGGGAAACTCTGCACATTGATACAACTGTAACTGCCTGAGGGGAAGAGACATTCCATCCAGAACATGCTACTATTAGTACTTCTACTATACTGCCATTAATCCATAAATCACATCCAATTATAAAGCTCTCTGTCTTTCCAGATGTCTCATATCTAGAGAACCATTGATCCGATCCACTTCACATTTGGCGGGTGTTTAGCCGGGGACCCGAGGGAGTGCTTCTGTCAAATTTGGTGCAATTTGGACACGCGATGTGTTCAATATTAAAGGAACTTTGAATAAGCAAGCGAACAGTGATTCATGTCGGCTTCAGGGCTCCAGCATGTCATCCGCAGCTTGCTTTACAACCGAACTCTTCTTCACTTCCCTGGAGACAACACCAGCGTATAGCCAACAGGAAGCAGAATCAAACCAAAAGCGCATTTCCCCGGTGTAACCGTGAGTACTTGGGTGACAGTATCTTCCACAGACAGTATCAAGTCTTACAGCAGGGAAATACAAACTTATCACACTAATAACGTTACCGCCAGCAAAATAACTCCGCTATTTAAATCGCTGCTCTGTTTGGAGATAATCTCCACTAAGTGGATTTCACCAATGTTTGTGGCGAGTCAGATCACTGACTTTGGGTTTTTTCCAGGTGCGTCTTGCTTTACTCTTTACCCTCTCTCTAACTAGGAATGTTGGTATTGGCACTGGTAGAAGAAGTAGACCTACTCAAAACATTTTTTTAATGCCACACAGTAAAAATCTTGCATTACAATTTGTACTCGAGTGAAGAGTGAAAGAGAGGCATTATCAGCACAATGTCCCTTCATTTACTGAGCGTCTGTTCAAGGTGGAGCCTTCAATTCTAATACGATGAGAATATTATGGCTCCACATTTCAATTGGGATATTTTTAAAGGCAAATCTGAATCTGCAACGTAACCCCGGAACATTTCTCTGTCAAGTAAATGTAGTACTACAGTGCTTCCCTCTGAGGGAGAAGTACAAAGAAGAAGTATACAGTTGAGTTGCATATTGTTTTTACATGATGTTGGGCCTTTTGTAAGTTATTTCTGGGTACAATGAGTAACAAACTTCAATAGGTTTCATATATAAACATCATAATAAATGAGGTTGCCTACATTGCCTGACGGTAAAGTCTTCCCCAGGTGAACAGAGTGTATTTCTCTGGAGTATGTAACCGTGAGCAGCCACAACCTGAGCATGTGACGCAACTATGTCATGGCAGGTGTATTCCTGAGGACCAAAGGAAGCGCAGTGTTGAGTGTGAAGTTGTCTGTATGAGCGGTTCAGCCATATTATCAACGGCACTGCTCTAGTTAAAGAAGGACATTGACACAAATCCCCCACGTTTTATTGTCGTTGTTGTTGTTGTTGTTGTTGACGCCTATACCCATCCATCTTTTCATCCTTTCCCACTGTCATCTCTCCGTTGTCATCCTCCAATTTTCCTCATCCTCACTTCTATTTATTCTGCGTCCTTCCCATCACCTTCCCCTGCATCCTCATCTTCTTCCTTCAATTCCATGCTCAGATCCTTCTAATGCCTCAGCTGCTTCTCCTTTGGGATAACAGACGAGCTGTGCAACAGGTCTCGTGTCAAACCTACAACGATTGAGGCCATTCCCCCCCATCCTTACGGGGATAAACTGGAGATCTCACCCGTGTAACATTAAGGGGTGAGGGTGAGGACATTCACCATGGCGTGGATGTACTGCAACTCTCCACAGAAGCCGATACAAATTCAGTTTAGAGACACAGCAGCTCTCCTGGGTGGGGTGTTATACGCCGACTGCTGCACGGCAGCAGGAACGGTGATCTATAATTTCAATATATGTTGCTTTGGAGGCGGAGGGCGGAATTTTATAAAGAAGAAATCCCCGCCGACAATAAATGCTTCGATGAAAACAGAAAACAAAATCTAAAACATGAAAGCGGTCCCCTTATTTGTCCAAATATATCGTCCAACATCTGCTCCACTGTACTGTGGATATACTGTGTGTCACATGAAGGACATGTGAAGCTCCCTGCAGTCCTCTTCCACCTCCTCCTCCTCTTCCTCCTCGGGGAGAGTGTTAATGAAGCAGGAGGCTGGTCAGATGGGGGAGTCTCTGACTCTCCACCTCGGTTCCACGGAAATCAATAATATACAGACGGCCACCCTCGCCTTTTCCTCTCCTCTCCTTCCCTTTCCTTTATCCTCTTCATCCCCATTATTTTACTCCCTATGTGTTTTCACTCCATCTCCCTCTCCCCTCATACCTCCCCTCCCCTGACCCCTGTCACCTGTTATCCTCTAATTTCTCCCTTTTTTCCCCAGTTTTGCCCCCCCCCCCCCCCCCCCCCCCTTTTCTTTTACACTGTTGGCAGTGAGGATGTTGTAAATCTGCCTTGTAATTAGCATGACACTGGCAGCTGAGTTTCACTTGTATTCGCAGCTAATTTACTCCTCAGTCATGGGAGCAGCAGTGTTTTGACAATCCGGAAGCTGCGCCGAGCAATTCTCAGAGAGTTTGGTAGGAAACAAACTTACTGTCAGGAAACTGTGATTTGAAAACACACCGGTGGAAATGGAAAAAAATAAAAACCACGCACGCTCAAACCGCCTTAACACAAAGTTAAACGAGGTATCCTATCCATCGCTCAGACACTTTACTGCCCACGAGGGGCGCTTTTCGGACCTGTGAGGCAACAGTGCCCCCTGCAGTTCACCGGAGGAGGTGAACCCCGTCGACGCTCAGTGAAGTTGGTCCTCTACACTTTAAACCAGCCTTGCTTTAGCCCCCCCCCCCCCCCAGCTATCTCCTCCCACAAGGGGAATTGTGTAAGTGGATTTAAATAAATTAATGCCTCTTCTGCTAGCCTCGGGAAAACACAGCAGAAAATAGTCCAAAACAAAAACAGAAAAAAAAAAGAAATTCAAACTGCTGTCACATTCGCAAAGATAAAGAAGAACATATATATTTTTTTCTAGCTCAAGCCTATAGGGCCCGCATTTTAGGACGGCAGCGATTTGAATATGTCATGCCTAATTCCACGTTTAGGCTGAGCCGGCATTCTCTGGGGACTGAATACAAAGCAGCCTGCAAGAAAAGACACTTGACTAGTCAGCTGGAACAACGCTATCCAGGCTCGGGGCATAATCAGTCCCACCATTTTCAGACCAAAACTGCTTTGAAAAAAAAAAAAAAAGCACCCATAACTCAAATTATTTCCAGCGTCCAAGCCAACAAACAGCCGCCATGTGCAGCATTTACAGTCTACAGAAAACAATTCAAATATTTGTCAAAGCATCGACGAGGGCACTTGACTCGTGTTATCTGGCTCAGTGTGTGGGCACATTTGAGGTCGTTGGAAGAAAGGAAACATTAAGTCATAGCCTGGTGAGGTCTCACTCCTTCTGCTCCAGCAACAGAGCAATGCTTCTCCCAGTGGAACAGAAAGAAGGGAGTGAGGGAGGCTCATGAGGTCTTGGCTATTAGAGTAACTGCACAGCATTAGCTAATTGGGATCCAAACAAACTCCCCTGAATACCAATGAATGGGAACAGGGAACCGCTACAGTCAAAACCATATTTGTATCATGGTCCTTGGTGGGGTTTTTTCTTTTCATCATACAAATATTTAGGGCAAGGCTTCGTTAGGATGCTGCACCAAAAATCCTTTATGTAATATGCTGCTTTAAATTGACTCCATGCAAAGACTCAGTACTGAGAATATAAACCATATATATAAGCATCACTAATAAGGCACACAGACTGAATCTAAAACGTATTGTCAACAAGCCTGGATACAGTTCAAAGCTAGTTCCCCCCCCCCCCCCTCTCAATGAATGCATATACTGTCCAATTGTAGCTATAGAGAAAAGTCTCCCGAGAGAACAAAAACACCCTGGAGGTTTCCGATAACAAGCTCCCGGATCTCTGGTCTTTACACTGCAGTTACTCTGCAGCCAGATGTGCGTCTACCTCTGGGTCAAGACAGACACCAGCGGGATTACCATCCATTAGCAAAGAAAGAGAAACAGGTTGGGGATGCTTCTCATTTGGCATAAACAGGGAACAGCTCTCTGTGACCACTCTGGATAATCAGTTGTTTTTTTTAAAAGTAGTTAGTGTGAATGGTATTAGCGAAGCAGAGCAAGAAAACTAATGACAGCTGTGTAGTCTGTGTATGTACGCATGTGTGTGTGTGTGTGTGTGTGTGTGTGTGTGTGTGTGTGTGTGTGTGTGTCGGTTCACACCTCAGAGTCTTCATTGCGTAGCCCCAGTTGGAGGACAGCACTGGGAGACTTCAGTCTGGCTTGGCTGGACTGGGCCATCTGCAGGTTCAACTGCCAGCCGACATACTCCAGCTGCAACACACAAACGGAGCCAGTTAAGTCAATTTAATAGATGCCCTCGACACATTTGACTCTATGAAAAGCTGTTTCCCACAAAATAACAGCCCAAGCAGAATTCCTAATGAAATATATGTATATTTATGAGTATATTGATATTGCATTAGGGCTTTTTTTCCTCAAGCGCTCACCATTTGACGTAGATTTTTCATCGCTACTCAATCATTAGTATTGTTTCATTCATACAAAGCTCTTTGGAATCGTTGATTTTGATAAGCACTATATCACTTAACTTAATAACATAGTTATCATAAATGAAAATAGGCAGATCAAACTGTTAAATATAAATTATAGTACTCATCATTTCACAAGATAGTAGAGTACACGGTGATGTCAGCAACAGTCCCAAACACAAACGTATTCAATTTACTATAACGTTACACCACAAGCAGCAAATTGGCACATTTGACAACCTGGAATCAAATGTTTGGCCTTTTATTTTTGCTTGCTCCATTATCATAATAGCTAAAGATTCATTTTTCATTCAATGAAGGCTTATTCACGATAAGTTGGGACTTTCTCACGCTTGTGTTCCTATTTTATGAAAGACGAGACAGCAAACCAAGACCTAAACAGGAACACATTTCACGACTTATTACCGGCTCGTTAGCCGACCATGGACTGACCGGGTTGACCTCGAGCTAAACTCATCATAAGCAGCCACTGCATTACCACACTTATGAATATGGTAATTAGCATAGACATTCAATTTAACTCTGTAGAACTTCTCAAAGTTTTAAGCCACCTTGTTTCCAAGCTGCCTGTTGTCAGACTATACCTCCCAGCCAGCTGTAGCAGCAGCGTGATAGATTAGCAGCACTGAGTCAAGGCAGGCCAGTTAAGTGTTTTATGATGCAGAGAGAGGCCGTAATAATAAACCATGTGTGACTTAATGGGTCTGGATGCTTCCGCGGCATCAGACGACAGGTGTGAGGTGGGGAAGGGCTGGGCCACATTAATACCACAATACTCATTAGCATGAATAAACATTGCAGCTCAATGATGTCTTACTTATTTTCTGGGAATAAAATAAATGGAAATCCAGACTGATTTATGTCTGCATTTCCTTGCTCCGTCGCGTTAATATTTTTGTTGGGTGTGTTGTGTGGCACAATCCCAGCAGCAGTTCACTCATTTAGAAGAAGAAGAAATCAGGGAACTAAAAGGTATCCTCACTGTTCACCGCAGACAAAGACAAATGTCTTCATTCTCCTGAAAGCAGCAACGTTGATTAAAACGGCAGCGGGGCTAATCAATCAGGCAACTGGCAGTGGGCAACATAAAGAATAACGTCCTGTCAAGTCCAGCCGGGAAAAGGTAATTCCAGTGAGCAGCGCACCTCAACGAAGATCGTTATGGAAAGACATTAGTCTCTTTAGCGTCAAAGTCTGGACGTCCGAGTCTTCCGGCTGCCCTTTAAACGCAGCACGCATTTATGGATCGGAGGCTGTGAGAAGAAAACGCCGCGCACAAACGCAACCGAACCCACAAATGTCACGTGACTGGTGCAATAAATAAATAAATAAAAAGTTGATATGAGTAGAATACTGATATTTGTTCAAGTTGGGTTGTATTTAGGTGTTGTATTGTTTTGCATTTGTTCAAATCAGTTGGTATTTGTTTGTGTATTGGAAAAAGAATTTGTTAAAAAGCAACCAATTACCCACAGAACACAATGTTAAATCTTGTTTTTTATTTGTGGAGCTAGAAACTGATTTGTCCCCGGTACTGAGAATAATTTATCTCCATAGTTAAAGGGATAGTTCATCTTAAAACCAAAAATACATATTTTCCCCTCTTACCTGAGCTATTCATCCATCTAGATTGTTTTGGTGTGAGATGTCTAGTTTTGGAGATATCTGCCGTAGAGATGTCTAACTTCTCCCCAATATAACAGGACTATATGGCACTCGGCTTATGGAAACTCAACAGCAATGTCATTTTCCAGCCGACATAAAACTGCTCACAACAAGTTCTGTGGATCACCTTGAGAAACCGGTTCATGATTTCTGAAACAAACCCAGTGCCATATAGCCCCGTTATATTAGAGAGAAGTCAGACATCTTTATGGTCGATATCTCCAAAACTAGACAACTCACACCAAAACAATCTGGATTGATGAATAGCTCTACAGGTAAGAGGAAAAATACGTACGTTTTTTTGATTTTGGGGTGAACCGTCCCTTTAACCTCTAGTTTGATCGGTTAAAGCGTCACTTTTGGGACAGCGGCTGAGAATTTCATGACACATCATATTCATCTAATATGCGGAAGTTGTTATAAGGTGGCAAAGGTATGAATCCTAAAAAAAAGAGCCATTCATCCTACTCAAAGTCTCAAAACCCTGCTTTCTATTCAACAGAAAAAGAGGATTAGAAAAAATATATACATGTAAGTTATGAAGTTAAAACGTAGCAGAGGTTTTTTTCCAGGATCAATGGCTGTCACGGCCTTCTGCTGGCAGCAACAAATCCACGGGGGAAGAGAGAGATGACTTGCGAGACCCGGGCAGGTGAGAAGTCTGATGTGACTGATGGTTACACGCTGCTTGCTTACTGGCTGTTAGATCTTAATTCCCTTGACTTTGTAAGGAATGCCGTTTGATGTGTCAGTGCTTAATCAACTTATAGGGAGGAATTTAAAAAATGGATGTGACAACTTGTGAGCTGCGAAGGAACTCTTTGTAAGCCAAAACAGCTGGAATGAATTCACACAAAATCCGGTCGGTCTTAATATGGATCGCGTTGATTCTCAATTTAGTATGGAGTGACTATAATGTTTTCTCGCTGAACAGTGCTCCGCTCAAAGGGATGAAACAGTGTGAAAAATGAAAGCTGTAATTACAGAGTGTCTGGCAGAGGATTAATCGTACACGTCAGCAACATGCTCATGGTTGAGGTTTGCGCTAGTCGACGGAGCCAAAGTTCAGAGCTACAGCTGTCTGACGGCAACAACGGCCGTTGTTCATCAGCCTCACCTTCTTCGGAGCAAAGGTGTTTTGCTTTAGTTTCTCCACCAGCTCGGGTCCGGCCGCGGCCCAGGTTTGAGAGAACACCTCGGCCTTGTCTGGGTTTAGATGAACCGCCTCCAGCTGTTGCTGCAGAGAGGCCGGCTTTACGTTATGATACACCGCCTACAGACGAGAGGAGATACGGGTTAGAGTGACTTTACACATCATTAACCGTGTCTTAACAGTTCCCTCTCACAATCGCAGTCCTATTCAACTCTATACACTCAACATGGCTCCAATACAACAACTCGTGATGCAACAGTGACCCCAGCTGGAGAAATGGGCTCACAAGGAGATCCACACTAACACAAATGCTACATGCCAATTTCTACCTGTCTCACTTTCTTTCTGAAAATATGCACTTAAGCAAAGTAGCAATAGTAACTTTGCATGGTCATTTACTCAGTCTTTTTGTTTTCTGATGATTCTTCTCAGTTAAATGCTTGTGTGTAATGTAAACAAGCCCTGCAGGTAAGTGGACAGACAATTCTGTCGGCACTGAAACAACATACTTAAGTGGGTTGAAGTCATGTTATTTCTTTCCCAATACCAAAGCAATGTAAATCCTCATACAGAACTTTTTTTTACTTACTTGACCTCCTCCATCACATCTAATGTTGAACCCTTCTATTAATTACATCTAATAACTAAATATTAAGAATGAAAGAACAATCATTTTTTAAAAAGAACTCAAACCTAGAAAAATGAGATGAAACCCTAACAGTGCCCCCCCCCCCTCTCCTCCCCCTTCTCCTCTCCTCACCTGCTCGAGTATAAACGCAGCAGTTTCCAGGACTAGATTGAGAGCCTGTTTGTCCAATGAGAGAGCAGCCTGAAGTTTCTCTTCCTCCTCGTCACTGAATGTCCGCTCGCCCTGTGTAGAAGACATGGTTTACTCTGTGTTTTCAAGAACTGGAGAGAATAGTTGAAATGCTGATTTCTGATTGAGAGTCAACAACTTTTTAAAATCTAAAATATGAAACATTTTTAGAGTAGATTGTGTGTGTGTCAGAAGCCAGAATACAATGTTTAACAGTTCAAATTCTATATAATCTGACATTTGAAAACAAACACCGTGGAGTCAACCATCACAGATTAAACTAATAACATTAACAATGGCTCTACTTATTACATGCAGCAGGAAGCCATACCAGTGAGGCAAACCAGTTCAATGTAGTTGGTTACACCTGTGCTTTTCAGGCTTTGACATGTCTATGTGTCTTTTATAATTATTCTCATTAAACAAACTTTCTCTCAGCAAATCAAAAAAACTGAACTCAACAGACGAATTGTTCTTAGCATCAATGACTGACACACCTCGACAGCCCGCTCAACAGGGCCAGGCCTGCGTGTGCATTCATTAGAGCCGAGTGTGACTGATGCTCCAGTAAGTCATTATGCATGCACTGCTCTCTCTGGCACTACAGCTTTGCAGCAAAAGCCTCAAAAGCCTCAAAAAGCCTCTTGTCTTTGGCTCGGTTAACAGTGTGCGCAGTCTCCGCACCTTCAGATGAAGCTTTTGTATGATGCGGGAGATCAGCCTGGAGAACTTGTTCACATCAATCGCGTTGATGAAAGTCACCGCTTCTTTGATGCTGTTCGGAGAGAAGAGTCGCGAGCGTTAATGACGGCGGCGCAGAAAGCGCTCAGATCTTTGAGTTAAGAAACAGAATCACAGGTTCACTGCCAAGAGTATGATGTCATACATGAAAGGTGTGTCACGCGGGCTGTCATTGCATTTCAAAAGGCACTTCTATACATTGACAACAAAACAGACATTAGCTATAAACAATACAGCAGTGACAACACATACAGCATCAGCAAATAGAAGTGTCTGCTATATATTGCAATAGGTTCCACGGGGATAACAGCATCAGTATGAGGGTGAAGAGTGAAGAGAGCATCCTAAAATAAGGTACACGTGTGAACATAAGTGTTAAGACTACTACGCACACACAGACATAACAGCTACTGCAGAGTAAACAGGCTGTATGCTGAACGATATTAAAAATATATCTAACTGTGATTATTTGGACTGATATTGTAATAGGGATATGATTTACGATATTAGAGGGAATGATACTTTTTACATAATTGTTCTAATTTTGATTGAAAAACAAATTAAAATGATTATGGTTTGATTTTTGTCTGTACCAAACAAATATGTTTTCTATAGATATGTGTAGGCCAGGACGTCTCTGCACCTCCTGTGATTTGAAATATGCAGCAGCCCATAATGAAATGTCAATAGAATGCCAAATAATTGTGCAGCCCTACTGTTTTCACAGCTATTTCACTAGCTGTACATGTGTGCATTAAAAACTAAGTTAGTAATACCACAAAGCTAATACACTGCATCAGAAGGGAGAAGTCCTGCTTGAGTCAAGTAGAAGCACTACAAACATTGATGCAATACAAATTACCAGCTCTGATACATTTGAGACGTTTTCACACACACACACACACACACAAAAACACTACATTGACGTTATTATATTAGATCACACATGGCGTGTGTTATATTTCATTGGAGGTGGTTTGATTGCCCAATGCTACCTAGTTAACCTAGAACAGTGAATCATAGCTACATGTTTTTGGAAACAAATTGTAAGTCGAAAACCTTTTGTCTGCAAAGTGAAATGTATCCTTTAAGATTTTACTTAATTTACATTTCCGTCTGAAATATTGTGGTTGATTGTACAAAGTCTTAATAGAAGCGGAAACAGACTAAAAGGACATTTCCTGACACGTTAAATGTTACTGTGAATTAGAAGTAAGAGAGCGAGAAAACCGAATAAACACACAGCTTAATGAGGACAGCAGTAACGTTAGTCATTCCCACGCTAGTGTGACATGTTTGCTAAGGTCCATGTATGCACCAGATCACAATACCGGTAACTTTGAGGATGCCTTCCTTTCTCGGGATTTGGCTACAGGTATCTTTACGTAAGATAACGTTACTGGAAGGATTTATTTTCTGTAAATAGAAAAATAAAAGCTGCTTACCTTTGTGTTTCTTTTAAAAAAGAAGTCATTGTTGTCTGTTGCTTTCTGAAAATGAGAAATTAAGAGTTGAAAAGTGTCAAAGCAGCAGCATCCTCTCTGTTGTCATTCCTTCTTCCTGATGTCACGAGACGACTCACGTGACAGTCAAAGCTGCGCGATAATGCGCAGTAAAGGGCAGGATAGAGACAAATAAATAAACTATGAGGTAAATGAATGCAAGTTTAAACGTATGTCACTGGTGTATTCTAACACAACAATGTCGACAACAACTGTATCTTAAAGCCAGTGTGGCCGCGCAATAGAATTCATTGCACCGTTAAATGCATAAAAGCTGCGCACGATAAATCTGCTACAAGAGTCACTACGGAATAAGCGATGGACAAACAGAGCTGGCACCAAATGCGCGACAGCAGAAGCATCATTGTTGTTTTAAAGCCATGTTTTAAAAAGGCTAGGTTAAGTTACA
Organism: Pholis gunnellus; assembly: GCF_910591455.1. Taxonomy (NCBI): domain Eukaryota; kingdom Metazoa; phylum Chordata; class Actinopteri; order Perciformes; family Pholidae; genus Pholis; species Pholis gunnellus. The sequence continues at coordinate 6,734,869 of NC_136532.1, read as the reverse complement.
CTTTATAATCTCACTGCTAGTAGATGTACCGTACATCATATGTTATATTCTAAAATAATAATACTCCATTGCAAATAAAAGTCAATGTTAGTAAAAAGTACATAAGTATTATCAGAAAAAGTGCTCAAAGTAATTGGACTCATTATGTAAAATGGCTCTTTTCAAAGTTTATAATATTTTATTTAGTTTTTGTCACTAACAAGCATTTCATTGTTCTTGTTCGACAATGTGGTATTTTACGAGTTTAAAACAAGATTTTTATTAGAGTCGTCATATACATATACACATACATGAAATTTAACTTCTGCATTTAACCCATCCCTAGCTTATTGGGAGCAGTGGGCTGCTGAGAAGCACCCGGGGAGCAGTATATTAGTAGTATAGTACTGCATCCTATCAAGTATGCACATCATGTCTTTTACATGTAAAGGTGTGCCAAATAACTGTGGCAAAGTAACAATTACAACATTTCCATCATAAATGTAGAAGTATAAAGAAGCATAAAATGCAAAGACTTAAGTGTGTACTTAATTCCACCACTGCTTACTAGTACTTCTCTCTAATAGATCACCTTTTGTAAAAGGGCTTATATGATAATTCACGCTTGTTATGGTTCATAAATGATTTATTAATGCCTTATAGGTCTATGGAGACATCAATAAGACACATTATGGGTTGCCAGGTTATTACAAAATCCCCATTTCCTTTTGGATATATATATATATATATATATATATATATATATATATATATATATATATATATATATATATATATCTGTTGATCTGCAACAGTAAATGTTCATAAGGTGTTAAACAGATCATATGCAGCCCTTTTCTACAAGTGTGGAAATGGGCTGACCAGGCAAAGAGCTTTCAATCTAAAATGTATTCTTAAGAACTGCTCATAACAGATGTATAAAGCATAAGTGATGTTTAATTAATTATTAATACAGTCATCAGTGGAGCATCATCACCAGGGACGACGTAACGACATCCTACATCTCCAGACATACGGCGTGTTAAATATACCATATTTGACACATGTTGACAATATGAAAATAGAAATTACCAAATAAGGCAAAGACAAAGGTTGAATTCTGACAGTTTATGTTGAAAAAGAAGAGGAAAAAAAAAGTCATGCACACATTAAAATTAAGATAACTATTTGATAAGACATGATGAATCATTTAAAAATATTTTGCGTACAAATAAGAAAAGAGAAAATCATTTCAGCATATATATATATCCATGTTTCTGTCACACAGCAGATCTGTAATACAATAATATTCTTTGCTCTGATTTTACAAACGAGCTGTAATGCAGGACTATCAATACTGTGGCAGACCTGTTTCCATTTGGAATTCGAAATAGTTTCATGCTCTTTCCTCCACCGATTCATTTCTCTGGTCTGGACTAACCAAACCAATAAGACTGTCCCACAACGTCACCACCCGCCACGCTCTCTCCTTTAAGTAAACACTTGAGTCAGTGAAATCATTTGAGTTACAAACCGACACAGATCTGTACTGTAGCAGCTGAACGCCGAGGGCCAACCTCCATCGAGGCTGAAGGAATGTACCACAAATAAATAAATACTTCATTTTTCCTTCTAACAGAGAGAACAAACAAAACACGTAAAACCTTTATTTTTTTTCTTTAACAGGAAAAAAAAAAAAAAAGAGATAACACCAAAACAAGGAGTGTCAAAATCAAACAGTACCTTCAAGCTGTATAGTTTGGATAAAAGTTAGTAATTTGAGGTTTTGGTAAACAGATTGCATCGCGGTAAACATTGGCTGACATCTGCAGCTTCACGGTCTCTTGCTGCCACTACTTGAAGGAGGGTAAATTTGGCACTTTGATGCTGATGTCACCAATGTTGATGTTTCTGGGCATTTCCGGCAGGTTCATGTTCTTTACAGCTGACACGGCACGAGCAGGCGCTCCTGCAATACCGGCCTGTACACACACACACACACACACACACGCGCGCACACACACACACACACGCGCACACACACGCACGCACACACAGGCACACACACACACGCACACACACACACGCACACACGCACACACGGAGGGGTTGATAAGATACAAATCAGTGAATTAAAAAAAAACATGTTACACAACACACTGAACATCGGACACACGCACACACTGTGCTACACAAAGCACTAGACAAAAAAAATAAACAGTCAACTGCTGACAAAATGCAAAAGCACTGACAGCGACTAAGACAGACAACGTGTGCAAATGTACATTCAGATGCCTTCATAGCTTCATATGCACATGCATTAGTTGGTTCTATAATGACTTGCATCACAACCAGAGGCAATTATGAATCAACTGTGAGGACACACTGTACTAGACCATTCGCTAAAGTTTGATGTATTGAGAAGTACTGGACATTCATCCAATGGACAAACGGCTGCATTGCTTTGGAAAGTGAACCCATCGGACTCTCGAGGACCGATAAGGGCAAAAATGCAAGGAGAGAACTGGGTAAAGAGGAAAAAAATGGATTTGGATGTGAAGACGGAAATGATGTTTGGATAGATAGGTTTGTATAGAATGTGTGTGTCATATTTTGAAAACATGTCAACATACTATTAGCCATAACAATACAGGTGTTACGGTACTTCTAGTGGGTTCGATGACTTCTGGAAAAGACTACACACGACTATAGCTATCCCAATACATATTTGTGAGTGGAGGAACGAGAATATTGTGCCATTTACACAGCTAAAGTGTTAACTATTGATGACATGAGGAGGCTGTGAGTCTGGTAGTACTAAAGTACAATGGGAAATCTATTCTCAGGGACAGAGGGGGGCACTTCACTCTAACACAATGAATCTCAGTATGCAACCATTGAAGAGCAATTGAGCATTTTTTTAAAAAAGGAAAGCATCATTTTTTTTATTTAGGAACAATAAAGAACATCCGTGGAGAGTGAATGATTTGACGTTTTCGTCTCAAGTGTAAGTGCAGACATTTGAGAGTCACTGTGGTTAGAGATCCCCCGAATGAATCTTCAGCAGACAGACCCAAAAATGACCCATAGGGTTTAAGCCACCCTAGAGAGCTGTATGTTCTCATTGCCTCCGTTAGGAGCACATTCGAACGAGCAGCCCCGTAAATCATTTAGTGATATGACGCACAGAAGCTATGTCTAGAATGTGGATTTGTCCACTTCACTTGTTTTCACAAGGTTATTTCAATGGACCGCTTGTCTTATGGGGCATTCCTCCTTCTGCCAGGAATCAAGGAGACTTGTGTTAGAGGGAAAGACGACCGTGGCGTATACCGGGTGGAATGCCGATCCAGCACATGGGCTCAGTATTCAGGAGTCAGACTCGAGATATATTATTTTTCCTCACAGTGAGGTAGCCTGGAGACCCACTGTGCACGTCTATAATACTGGGTTGTTAATCAAACGCTGGGTGAGTAATGTGTGCAGAAATAGCAACGCCAGCTGTGTAGCACACGACAATGGCTTGATTCTCTGGTATATGTAAGTTACAGTTATAGAATGCTTGAGCATCACTCCATCTTCTGTCTGTGAGAGAAACCGGTGCAAAAGAAAAACGGGATAAAAAGTCTACAGTAGAGGGGTTATATTGTTGGTTTGAGGTAAACTATATGTGTGGTTTAGAGGGTGAGGCCTTAAAGGAATAAGTCATCATTTTGGGTGATGTGCTAATCTGCTTTTTAGCTGAGAAGCTTCATACCACTCTTGTGGCGCTATCGTTACAGTTACAGCTAGCTCATCTTAGCTGAGCACAAAGGCTGGAGGAAGCAGATATCTTCTTATCTACCTAAGCTAACTAGCTGCAGCTACATGTCTGCCATCTACAATATATTCTTATCTACCTAAGCTAACTAGCTGCTAGCTGTAGCTACATATCTGCCATCTACAATATATTCTTATCTACCTAAGCTAACTAGCTGCAGCTACATATCTGCCATCTACAATATCTTCTTATCTACCTAAGCTAGTTGGCTGCTAGCTGTAGCTACATATCTGCCATCTACAATATCTTCTTATCTACCTAAGCTAACTAGCTGCTAGCTGTAGCTACATATCTGCCATCTACAATATCTTCTTATCTACCTAAACTAGTTGGCTGCTAGCTGTAGCTACATATCTGCCATCTACAATATCTTCTTATCTACCTAAGCTAACTAGCTGCTAGCTGTAGCTACATATCTGCCATCTACAATATCTTCTTATCTACCTAAGCTAGTTGGCTGCTAGCTGTAGCTACATAAACATGTCCTGGTTCGGACTGCGCGAGCCGCTTTTGTGCTGGTTCGGATGCATCGGTTGAGAGGCACTATCTGGTCTATTTTCTTCAGAGATCACCATCGAACATTAATTCAGACATATCAAAGAAAATGACAGCGAAAAAGTCCATCTGTAGCTACATATCTACAATCTACCATATCTTCTCATCTAACTGCAAGAAAGCAAAGGAGCATATTTCCCAAAATGTTGAACTATTCTTTTTAGGCCAGACAAGTTTTGATAGTGGCACAGTCACAAGCTTTTGCCACAAAACAAGACAAATCTCATTAAATAATTATCATATTTTTGTTTTAAAAAATGGGCTTAAGAACAATTAAGGATCATATCAAATTAAAGTAACAGAAACCTCTCAAGCTTGTTTATATATATATATATATATATATATATATATATATATATTTATAATTCTTTAAACTACAGTGGGTGGACAATATAATAGGTACACCTGACATTATGTACAATGCACTGCCACAAACTACAGCTTCAGAAATTAGCATAGAGTTGAAGAACCGTCTCTATGACACAGTCTCAAGTAAAAGCAGCTCAACATTACAAACTTTATAGTCTTATTATATTTATTTATCTGTTGTAATAGACTGCATTATACTGTCAGCTGTTTCTATTATCCACCACCTGTACAGTCAAAACATGTTTGGGTCTGCCATAGAAGATTCCTACTGTATGTTAGTGAAGTCAGCTTGCTTTTACATGGAGGGCCTTTTGGTGAGTCTCAGGGTGCGGAGGGGATAAACTTCAGTTAAGGTTACAGTACTTGGTTGTAAATTTAGCAGTACCTGTGTCTACCTGTCCTGCCTGGTAGACTGAAAGATAAAGGTCTGTAAAGAGAGAGAAGAATGGAAAGAACTAGACAGGGTCAGGAAAAAGAGGAATGAGGAATGTTAAAGCAGATTAAAGTAATTACAGTTTATCTCCACAGGAAGAAAAATGATAGGACCTATCATAGACCACATCTTTTAAGCCAAAAATGATCTGAAGCTTTGCCCACAATCAGTCTTATCGCCAGAAATACAGATAATAATTAAGAAAGTTTGGTGAAAAAACCCATGAATGCCACTTAATGAGTCTTTGCCAGTCTGGAAGTGGAACAGCTCATTCCTTGTTCCCCCAGACACGGCCCTCTAAAAAGGACAATGCCATTTTGAATTAGCATCAGTGTGAAAAACACACACTGCGGTCTAGGGTAGGTCCAAGAGGGAAGGACGGAGCAGCTCTGATGATTGTAGAACAGTAAAGGACTCTGCTTACAGAACATCAATCAAAAAGAAGATTGGGTGTCATTAAAAGCACACAATGCAGGTCAGATTGTTAGGAAAAGTTTACTTTGTTAGCCCTTAAACTTGAATTCAAATGTTGGAGTGCACAAGTGAGGTCAGCCAGTTAAAAACCTGACAGTGTAACCCTTCACCTCCTTGTTAATAAAACACATTTCTACAACTTTGTGTAAGCGTTTCTCGATGCAAAAGTTTAAAAAAAAAGGACTCCCCAATAACTCTGCCTCAATGTTTAGACGTCATCGCAGTGCTTTGTGAGCAATTTAAAAACAAAGCCACTTAAGCTCGAGGACTGTCAGAGGCTAAAATCCATATTAGGCAAAACAGAAATGATTTCATGAAATTGTCTCTGGCTGTCTTTCTGATTAAAACGTTCCAATAAGTAAAGGAATGTTTATCTGCTCGCAGAAGCTGTATGGAAAGCAAAGCCGTGTCCTTGCATAGAGCAGATGTCTAAGCAAGGACACTGGCTTATAGATGTAACAAGAAGACACTGGGGAAAGCATTTTCACTCCAACAATAAAATAAATTCACATTCTCCTCTAGAATGATAAGAAGCCTACAACCAGCCTGTTTTCACGAAGATATGTCAAATCCACATCACTAGAAGATGGTGATTCAGTGGGTCACAGCTTCTGCACAATGGTACAGTTAAGTCTCCAATGACATATGAAGCTGTATTTCACACTGAGGGATACAGGAGAGGAGATGTTGAGTCTTGACCTGTGTTGAGAGCAGTGCAGCAGCGAGCGGGGAGGCCGAAAAATAAAAAAGTAATAAAAAGGAGCACGAACACTCAAGAGAGGAGGTGGAGAGAGCATCCACAAGGGTCACGACTGGAGAGGAGCATGCAGGTTGCAGCATACACACATGCCCGCATACGGTGCGCGGTAACGGCAGAGAGTACCGGAGGTGGGGTCAAGTCGTACAGAGCATACAGCGGACGGGGGGAGGGTCAGGCTTACCTCAGACTTCTCCATCTTGTTCTGGGAATCCACCTGCGTGATGATTTCGTTCATGTTGGTCTCCAGCACCATGCCGCCCATCACCATCTCTGCCAGGATGTTGTGGACCTGAGTATAATAATAATGAGCAATGAGCAAAATAAGCATTCATGAATTAGAACGTCTCTCCCTGACATACATTTTATAGCATTATTATTGTGTTTTACGATACCGACATTCATCATCTATTTAGATACCAGACTGTAGTTGTGGGTGCCCACAGCAGGACTTATAGTTGATGACAAATACATTAATAAACATTTATGGCTGCTTACAAGTACATTAGTGTGTTTCAAACCATGGAACACATTTCCTATCCTGCTTATAAATGTTAAATGAGGAATTGTTTTTCTTTAAAATAGAACAACATGTATTTAAATAGCTGATTTTGTGCGAGCAGCGTGAAACCCAGTGATATTCAGTTCACATCAGATCACAGAAGACAAAGAAAAGCAGCAAATCCTCCTGAAGGTGAGAATCTTTGCCATTTTTGCTTGAAAAATTACCAATACTACAAAAGAGTTGCTAAGTAATAATTCATTTATCAATTAATGGGCAAATTCACTCAGCTCTACATTGCAGCGTGTATTTAAGTTGCTTGTAAGAAGTCTCTTAAAAGATGTACAGTCATTTGTTAAACCGATGATGACTGGGCCAAATGCTCAACCACAAAATCTGGGAAATCACTGAAAATCTGTTACAACGGTTAATCTGTGACAGCACAAGCCATCAGATAAGTGTGACGCTGTAATATGAGGCAATAAAAACTCAAACTCAATCAAATATTCAAGCGGCTTTGTTAATGTGCAACACAACAAAGACAAACTGTTATAAAAGCATTTCCTACCTTGTCTACGTGGAAAATTAAGTCGAGCTCACAGACATTCTCAAAGCATTTGTCCAGCGTTTCCACAAATACCTGAAAATAGAAAGAATTTAATGTCAAACTGCAATTACTGCCTCGCAGCTGTACGCCTCCGCCAGCCAGTCATGTTTCAGTTTATATCCATGTCTTCATCACTTCATCCTATTAGATAATTGTGTCATATACATATACATACATTTTCATAATCAGCATATGAATTATTGAGTTATGGCCCAAAAAGGGGATGTGTGAAGTCACAGTGACCTTTGACCATCAAAGTCTAATCAGCTTAACTTGAGTCCAGGTGAACGCTTGTGCCTAATTCCTTCAAGGCATTCCTGAGATATTAGGCTCTCGTGAATGGACCGAACGGACGGACAACTCAAAAACATAACGTTCACGGCTGTCGCTGGCACGGAGGCATTAAAAAAACAAAAAAAACATGGAAAGTGTGACAGATACACTTTGGTTTGTGAAGCTTTTACCTGGATCAAGTCTAATATCCCGAGCTCACTCTCTGAGGAGTCCACACAAAACACAAAGTACAGTGTGGCGTAGTGTCTGTAGATCAGCCGGTAGTCCGATCCTCCAATCAGCCTGAAACACAGGGGAACAAGGAAACATCACACCTGTCCTGAGGGAATACATTACACGCAGGACCATCGGGTCGATCACCGGCAGCTGCGCATCGGCATGAAGACATGCGTCCGTGCCATTAACATGCCGTAAACATGTTATGACACAGATGTGTTCAGTCATGAGTCAACGCATGTATAGATAGGACACAGAAAAATAACAAGATATGAAAGATATGAAAGCTGGTTTGACCTCAGTGACTGTGGACATGTTGTAACTCGGCCTAATCCTGTGTAATCACACAAAGGGAAATGTGACTTAAGGGATTTTTGGTGGCTGTGATAACACTCAGTAGTTGCCTAATCCTTACACTATAATAAAAAATAACCACGTGGCTTTGCTATGGCCCAGATGTTCCTCGATAGAGAGGGGAAATAAGTGCAAGAGGAAGAGCGAGCGGTGACGTTTCCAGAGGGAAAACGACACCTACTTTGTTCCTCGTTCATGAATGATGGATGGACGTTACTATCGACTCTCATTCATAAAGCTTTCCTTCACAGCGCAAAAACGATCCAGTCGAGTATTTACTTCCAGCCATGTTTAGAACACACCGTTACCGTTGCCATGCTTACATTCCACCTTCGAGGAAGTTGCAGACGTTCTCGTCTCTTTTCGAGACCAAGTGGAAGGTTTCCCTGATGATCTGCTGCTCCGTGTCTTCACTCTGCGGAAACAACGAGGAAACAGAGAGGGTCAAAACAAAGAGGAGCTGCTGAATAATGAGCTGTTTGTGCACCTAATTGCTTCCAGTCATTTTTGACGGTTGGCGGTTTGAATAACTTGGACCCCTGGCCTCTCTTTTTCTTGAACATATTAGTTTTGAGTGAAAAAACATAATGTGTACACTCAGCGTTCTCTTTATCGTATCTAAACATGCACTAGTGCCCACAGGCTACACAGGCAGTGATGCCATTGTGCCAGCTGAACCGAGGCAGGCTCATCTTATTGTTAGCTAATGGATGAGATTAGGTTAGAAACCTCAAATATCGTCGGGCTTGTTTGCAAGCACCAAACAATTTCCTGAGCTAATAAAAGGCCAAAGGATTCAAGTCTCATTCGGTTTCTAAATGTCAGAGTTCTGCGTTATGTCATTTTGGGGATGAAACATACTGTAGGCAATAGAAATGTAAGGGGAGACACCACAGGTGAATACATTAAATATTTTAACTCATCGATAGACATGAAAATTCAGAAAATACAATAAAAAGACAATTATTGTCTGTATTACAAGTTTTCTTAAATGGTATGCTTAAATATGCAAATGAGGCAGTAGCTGATTAAACATGTGCTACGGTGCACATATTTCCATTAGAGATATGTGAACATTGGATAAAGCCAGGTTCAGGTTGTGTCATTTTCTCGACATATTACAGTCAAAGGTTATAACAGTATAACGGAGGGATTTTGGGATATCTCGGTGCTAAAATAATCAATTTCTGTCTCGTGTTTTTAGGAATAAAATGAGTCAGGCTAGGATTTTTGCTTTTTGTGTGTTTTTCTTAAGTAATAAAACAAATTGCTTTTCGCTGTGCAACCCCGTGTTGTACAACAATATCTGAAACCTTGGACCTTGGGGGGGAAAAAAAGAACAAACCAATCTGCAAAAATACCTTCAGAACATAGATAGTAATGACGCTGGAAAGTTTGGTGTATGCAAGAGCTGCTGGAGTGCAGATTTCTGGCTCAGAGTCTGAGCCTTTTAAAGATATGTTTTGTAAAATGACATTTTTTACAAAACACTACAGGGGAATAGGTCCATTTTGTTTTAGATCAACTCAGATATAACCATGGAACATTTCTAGTTCTTTACTTACATGATTATTATTTTTTTGTATTAGAAGTTTGACATTTTAAGTTTAAATATGCAAATGAGGCAACTTTAGGAAGTTGTAAAATAAAAAGTAATAAAATAAAAACCTAAATGTTTATTTTGAATGTTTTCTTTACACCAGTCTAAAGGAAGACATGTTATGGAGGCAAAATAGACAAAAATCTCCAAATTGTTCAACGCACGAGGAACAATGTTTTTGTCGGGGGCGTCTCGCCTTAAATGAAAATGCACAAACAAGTTCTGAGACGCAACAAACACGCAGTCTGAGGCTTTTAATGTAACCTTCAAATCCTCAACGGGTGTTAGAATCTGTCGTGTGTGTGCGCGCGCATCTGTAACACTGCACCAGCCCCACCAAAGGGTACCAACGTCCTGTCGGGGTGCAGAACAGGTCAGCGAGCGCGAGGAGAGAGGAGGCGGTCCAGCATGCAGCCTGCTGGAAGGCCGTGCCGGTCATGTGACTTGTAGCATGGGACCAGCAGGGATACGGCACTCATAGATCAATGACAGGGACCGAAAAAAAACAGCAGCATCTTTTTAGAACTTCTCGAACCGATGTTTCTGGTGGTGGGGCCTCATATTACCACAGGAGATATAGTCCCTTACAACTTCATTATAGTGCGTTACAAACCATGTAGTTGTTTGTATACTGCTTCTGAATACTAAATAAGGGGATTTAAATAAAGTTACAGAAGTTCAAAGCTTCACACAATATTCCTAACACTAATATTTGCAGCTCTAACCTTGTCACTTGCTGTAAATATTGGATTTATTTTTGCAAGTTACTGCTAAAAGAAGTTTTCACAGCTACTAGAATGTGTGAAACATTAGACCCGGCCAGCCAGAACGCCGACACCTCGGCTCTTAATACAACAGATGGTGTCTACATAGGCTGCTTATAATCCAATCACGTTCAATGTATCCTCCTGAATCTCAATAAGTAGATATTAAACCACGCTAGATGAAACAACACTGTTCACCCTCGTGATTTTAAGTGCAGGGAATGTGCCTGCACTTTTTTTTTTTATTATAAATAATTTGTTCATGAAACAATTGTGACAAATTCCAATCACTGTGTTCTGACCTGCTGTCTGAATTCTAGACCAGACACCGTGCTATTCTAATTGATTCATTGTATTGCAACACTTTTTGGCTCCAGCTTCTCAGATGCAAAGATTTGCTGCTTTTCTTTGTTTTGTAATGAGTGAACAACATATTTAGGTTTTCTTAATAGATGTTTGGACAAAATAGAAAGATGTCTCAGAAGTTCAATTGATAATTAAAATAATTGTTAAAAAATATATTTTCATCTTACTCACATAAATTCAGTGGTGAAAGAAGTATTCATACCTTGTATTTGAAAAAAGTAGCAATATCTTAGTGTAGACGTACTGCTACAAGTAACAAGTTGTTGTAAAACTCATGCATTCAAAGCAAAACTAATAGCTACAAAATATAATTATCTTACCCTTTAATAATACTTCATAATATGTTTGTTGATTTTGTACTACAGTATCTGCAAAGATACTGGTAACTTGAGTTATGAAATAAATGCAGTGTAGTACAACAATATTTCCTCTAAATTGTAGTGGAGTAAAAGTATAAAGTAGCAGAAAATTGAAATACTCAAGTTACGTACAAGTACTTCAGGATAGACCTCAAGTACAGTACTTGGGTACACACAAAGAAACCTCAAACCTCGCATTTGTGAAGTAGTTTCTTAAAGGACATCTAACGGTTCACACAGTTGCTAATTAATCAAGTTGCTATGTCCAAGTCACCTTGCTATTGTGGCAGCAATATCAAAGAACGGGCCTGCAGCCAACCGTGAGATATAAATCCAATTATGAGAACAAGCAAACGCAGCTTGCCCAACAAAAGGATATTACATAACCTGGTATATAAGTTACCTGCTCGTCGGCGGAGCAGGTGTGTAAACTTCACTCCAAGCTAAAGATAATGGAGCTAATTGAAGCGCTGAAAGGCCGCTGGTGAGAGCACGAGACCCTCACGAGGGAGTTATTAAAGTCATGTGACACAAACAGAGTGACCTCACTTCGCTGGGTTTCACCAGCTGCACTTTACACGATAATTTGGCCACAGTCCTGTTCGCACAGGCTCCATAAGGAATGCGATAGCTTCGCTTCGGCTCGTGCGTGTTTAATTATTCATATATATTTTTTTAAAGGGTTCAGACTGACATCTTATACACGGGGGGGCAGTCAGAAACAACAGCACATCACGGGGCGCTTGTGAAGTAGCCTGAACACACCTTCCCATTCAAACAGTGTGCGACAACATGACATGAACGCATTTTTTAAAGGTATAGCCTATCTACATCCGCCTCGCTTTGCTTTAAGAAAACATAAAGTGTCTTAAGCCACAGCTCGCTATTTTTTTTATTCACTGCCGCCTGTCACAACCTCTATGAACGATAAGATGTGTAAATAATGAACATGTTACTCACATAATGCTCGTAGAATTTAGAAAGCCTCGGTTTCCCATGGTTGTTGAATATTAAAATGGCTTTAATCATGACTGTAGCTGAGTGCAAGGAGGCGGGGGGAACAGAAAGGGGTCAGTCTGCGGAAGACTGTAGACCGTCGACTCCCGTGAACCCAGATCCGAATGAGGGTTCAGGACTAAATCCCGTCTCGATTTAAAGGTAATACGGGATAGCTTCGAGCTACACGCTGCTACTCCTCCATCGTCTCTTTACGGAAATATTCCACGTCAAAGGACCAGTCATGCTCTCCTCCTCCTCCTCCTGCTGGTACGGCGGCCGCGGTGGTTCAAACCGAACCTCCGTCTGGCGCTGCAAACCGCAGAGGGGAAATGTGATTATTTATTGCTGATGATTATACTGATGATACTTGGATCACCCATGCAGTGGTTTGGGTTTGACTGTGTCTTTGTCTCAATTTCATGTGTTTTGTCAAAGATGTATTAATTCTTATTGCGTCCCCTTGTTCTTCTTAATGTTTTGATTAGGTCTTATGTATATGATTTATGCTACACCATTTATTTTTGTTCTTTATTTAATTTTAAGTGGCAACTAGTTTTGACCCCTAAAATGTGAAAAAAAAATGTAAAGAACAATTACATTTTTATTCAATTTGCCCATGTATAGATACCTATGTGCTGTTGTTTGTTTTGGCTAGTTAGCAAATAACACCTGCAGTCACTTTATTACACTATCAATTGATCCTGTTCCCATTCTAGTATTTAATAACACATCAATTTCAACAATTCAAATGTTTTTTCCAGAGTTTTTTGTAAACACAGTGAATATTGTATGTGTGAAGCATGCTATGGTAATATATTAGTAAGAATAATTATCATCATCATCTAACATTGCAGAATAGGGGAATACGCAAACAAAAGTCTGAATTCACACATAATAGCTCTAGGATTGTATTTAATAATACGGTAAAAAAAAAGAATAATTATAAGGGAAGTTTTTCGTGCTTTTTTGTTACAGAGATGTTTTAGAAATACTTACAAAATAAGAAAAAGTCTGCAGTTGGGAACATTTTTTGTTCTTTATTTATGGAAATATTTCCCCAGTCAGACGAAAACAACACGTGGATTTAAGCAATCTATGAACATCAGCACCTCATTCATTTTCCACATTAAAGTTACATTAGTTTTTTGGAAAACCAGTTTAGATGTAATTTTCCATCAAACCAAGAGCATCAGTTTAATATCCACCATCAGCGGTACTAAATGGGTAGAGTTGGTTTAACTTTTAGCCACAAGGTGGAGCCTCAGCACATCTGCTGTTGATGATGTGGCATCTTAGAGGACAACTTGTAAAAACCTCTGAGGCAAAGAACATTCTTTACTTTTTCTGCAGTCTGTTACCATGCAAGACCTGCATGTCTTCCTGCAGCCAGAAGGATTTCCCCCCGACTCAAGTTGAGTTTTAACAGTGGTTTGGACCCTAACCTGTGGTCACCAGTAAAATGTTGATGATTTAAATTCATCCTTTTCTGAAAAAGGGTGAAAAGTGTGCAGCTCTCAAGCAAACACTATATCCCTCTGATTACTCTAACATTCCAAAGTGTCCTCGAGCAAGACATTGCACTGAAAGTCTCACACCTGACACCCTGACACCTAGAGTGATATTTGATATATTTCTGAGCAACCACTGGTCCACAGCTTGGAGGAACAAAACACTTTTTATATCTGCACCACATGACCCACAGTAACCTCTATCAAATACTGTGGAAGTTTCCACTGACATGTTGCATCCCTTCAGTCCTCGTCTGTACTTTCAGCGGGTGGAGCCCCTCAAACGACCCCGTATATTTATGTGAAGGAATCCGATGTATGAACGAGAATGATTTATGATTCAGTGCAAGCTGAGAGAGCTGGACTGGTTGACACACGGTGCCAAGACAATGCCCAAAACCGTGATATAAAAAAAAGACAATGCACAGGATCATCTCTCCTTGTGTCTGACTGCCCGTCTGCGTCTGATTTACTACATTATTCTGTCCCAAAGTTACATTTTTAACGTTACTCAGTTTGTCTCCTGTTGCTTACTGCTCTCAGGTCAGTGATCTGGGGCTGAAGATAGAAACGGTGCAATGATACAGTAATAACTACCCAAGATGCAGCAGCTCCAATGAGGACTTTTATTTCTGACCCTTGCATTTCACTGATAGTGGGCTATCCCTTTCACTTTTTATTTGCTCCTTTCATTGAATTGGCTTTATTAGTATTGTTTACTAATGTTTCCCTCACACCCTGCATGTCTTTATGGAATCATCTCGTTCGTCAAGATTCCTAAGTGAGGAGACAAGGACAAGGACACACGGGCCAGTTCCTATTTGGATCTAGCAAAGCATCTGCAGTGTTAATCAATCACTTTCCCATTGTCCTGATCTTCCCTTTGTTTTGATGTGACACCATTCAACCTTGTTCCCACCCCCACCCACACACACACACTTTTATTTTTCCAACCCCACTTTGTTTGTGAGCCTCACACACACCTTGTGCAGTGTGTCGATGACTGAGTTTCTGGAGGAGAGGGCCCACAAAACAACAACACAAAACGAGACTGGACATCTATTGTGGGAGAAATGGCTCAGGGAGAAAGAGGGAGAGAGGGAGGGGGGAGGGGGGGGGTTGTGTTTGTGGCAACGTGGTGGAATTGGACTCAGAGAGGATTAGTCCAAGTTGCCTGCAAATGACTGCATATGTGTTTGAGTGAAAGCATGCAAAAGAAATGTATATAGACAATATGTTATTTCTAGTGAGCGAGTGTGATGAAGAGGCATCCGCGTTTATTCTATTATCGGCAATATTTCATTCTGCGCTCATGATGAAAATGTATTTAAATTACACTGCGTGCTGTGGGCGTCTACCTTCTCCCATAATGGTACAGTCCAACACCAGCTCGCCCCCAAATTGCAGCCCCAGCCTATAAAAAGTAAAGGACTCGGCCGAGAGTTTGTATAAGAGAAATCTGTTGTTTTTAACTGAGGAAGAACTATCTGAAACCAGTACCCCCCTCCCCCCCACTCCGCAGAGAGATGGAGCACACCGAGGTGGTGAAGCCAGAAACTCTGGACGACCTGATCCAAACCCTGCACAAAATCTTCGAGAGCGACTGCATCAACGTTGAGGAGGTCCAAGACATAATGGAAGCATATGAGAGCAACCCTCAGGAGTGGATGAAATATGCAAAGATTGACCAGTACAGGTAAAAATAAAAAAACAGAAAACAAGCTCGCGATTCGCAATGCTTCGGGTATTGTTCAGCAATTTACGAATCAGTTATTACTCATGTATGATGCAGCTGCACTTTGAACTGTCGCTGTCTGTCACCTTGGCCTACTGTGCTTTTGTTTGAACTATAGTCCAAATGTTTGTTTGTTTCCCAATCATATATTTTACTTTTGTTCTTATTGTGTCTGTATTTTATGCCTGCTGCTTTTACTTTTGATTGGGGGGGAAAAAACACTTTTTTCTGGCTGCTCTAGAAAAACAAACTGCCCTTGATAAAAAAAGGGAATTTATTAGGTTATTTATATTTATAACATTGATACTATCAGTCTAAATGTTTATAATTACATAAAAAAACATCGTTCTTACATTTGAATGAAAACCATCTTGTGGTTGTCATACAAAATAGCAATATGGTCACATGTTATTTAAAGATAAGAGAGAGAGAGAGAGATAGAGAGAGAGAGAGAGAGAGAGAGAGAGAGAGAGAGAGAGAGAGAGAGAGAGAGAGAGAGAGAGAGAGAGAGAGAGAGAGAACTAACAAACTGAATTCCTATTCAACATTGAGCTGATAGCCTCAAACAAACCAGTTTATTCTAAATGTGTTATCTCCACAGCAGAGTGGCTTCTCACTGCAAAATATGGGTGCTCTGTTCGGACGTGTTCAATGGCTCCAGTGTTTTGATTAGTTTCGGGGAGGGGTGGGGGTTAACGGAGGGAGGGTGAGCGGGCGCTCCAATCAACACCGAGAACGGACGCACACCCGCGATGACTGGGACCCGGATGACTGGGACCGCCTGTTGTCCGCACATTGAGCCGCAGCTGCCTCGAAAACATTTGGTTACTGACGGAATAGCACAGAGTAGGAACAAAAATACCAATATTTACAGTCCGAGCAAGGACTGTCCGATGACATTTTGTTGTCTGCTAAGTAATCCCACAATAGGTTCACTGTGTGGAATACTGGAGGTGGCTCTATAAATGAAAATCAAGTTTAACATTCTTATCAAATAAACCTCATGATGGTTGACTATTGGTGCTCACATTGATAGTTTGTCCTAAAAACGAGTCAACATTATTGATTATTGGAATTTATTATTCAGTGAAAAGCAGCATGTCAGCATAATATGTGTTCCCCCCTCATTTAACATTAACATTACCTGAACATTTAATTAACATTTTGGAATGAACGCTTATCTCTGGACTCCTTTGAGACTTTGTTATGAGCCGGATGTCTCCTCGTTCTTTTGGGGTTTTTTTTTGAGCAAATCGTCCTCTCTTGCAGGTACACAAGGAACTTGGTTGACGAGGGCAACGGGAAGTTCAATCTCATGATTCTGTGCTGGGGAGAAGGCCACGGCAGGTGAGACGCTCATTTATTACAAAAATATGATCACGCTGTGTTTTTGTCATCGCAATAAGGAATCAGCAAGCTCTCACAGATCACCGCCAATTAAAACCTATTATGGCCGTTGCATAAAGCCATTAACTCTTTATCTTCTGTGGAAATTCAAGTCGATAGAGATAAGACGGGGCTGTGTGCAGACAGACTGGAAGTTATGTAAATGTTATTTCATGATATCTGTCGCATGTCTCACTATGTCAGCAAACGCCACCTGAACCAAACGCCTGTAGAGACGCACTGATCCATTTAAGTCTGTTATCATGATAACATCTATGTCTTTATATGATTGACTACATAGTATTTGACCAGCAGATAGCACTAACAGGATTGACGGTTACACACATGGCCGGTAACCACAATTCACAAGAGCGGCCAGAAAAAAGTTATGCAATTGTTGACTCATTACTCAAAAAGATTATAATGAGACAGCATCTGCCGCTCTGGAGGAACAACGTGCATGTCATGACACAAGGAAGAAGAGATCTGGAGTTCCTGAAAAGGGTCTCACCTTGTGTCAGAATCCCATAAATGTTTCTTTTTGGTCATAAAGAGAAGTGTATTTCTTCTCAGTGTTCTGACACTGTGTTCTTGTGCGTTTTCCGTACGATTTGCAGCAGCATCCACGACCACACAGACTCCCATTGTTTCATGAAGCTGCTGCAGGGTCAGCTGAAGGAGACGCTGTTTGACTGGCCGGACAGTAAATCACAAGGGGACATGGTCCAGAAGTCACAGAGGATTCTCCAGGAGAACAAGGTTGCTTACATAAACGGTGAGAAACCGGACTGTGCGCTGATTGTGTCTTTGCTTTTTGAAGAGAGAATCACCCTTCTTCAGAAATGTATGCATCTTGATTCTGTTACAGTAATGCTTGTTTGTTTGTTTGGGGGCAAGGTGCGATAGTGATTCTTCATAAAGTGCTGCAGGGATGACGTATTCTTTGTAGGCCGTAACCGGAAGTTAGCACCGCACCGGTTCCGTCGACAAAAATCCGATGGCACATTTCCATTGGGTTTTGGATTATTTCAGAAAATAAACTCTGTGGCAATCAAACGTTTACGTTTTGTTCAGCAAGATAACCGTCACAGATGAATACGGCTTTAGTGATTTTTGAAGCATTAATGCAGTTGTCAGAAGTAAAAAGCTAACATTTAGCCATTTAACCGCCCTTTTTCAGACACGTAAAAGCCTCAAAACCAGCGAGAGGGGTATTTACTGATGTATTTTGTTATATCGTAGAACAAAACGTTAAAATATCTTGAGCTTGTGTTAACCGCAGACCAGGCAAAACCCATTAAAAAAACCCATTGACTTCAAAACAAAGGAATACAGAAGAAATGCTAGCATACATTTCACATTATTATATGTTCAGAACAATGAAATAATTGTTCTTTACACGTACTGTCCCACATGAGATATGTATTATCTCTGAAACAGTCGGGACTAAGTGTGTCACTTTTTACAGCGCAGAGTGATACTGAAGTGTCCTACCTCTGCAGCTTGTCAAAACAGGACTGTAACCGGAACAGCGAGTTCTGACTTTGAATAGTTGGTCTCTCTCTTAAAATCTCTGCTGACTTGAGTATTTCCTCAAACCCATCAGAGCCCTGGTGGGATGTTTGGTCTCACTGCCAGGAGCGGCCCGCAAGCCAGATTTCACAGCATTCCAGTGGCAAACGCTGTCTGAATATGTTTGTCCTTGTTCGTGCGTTTGCACATTTCAGACTCCATTGGCCTGCATCGTGTGGAAAACGGCAGCCACACAGAGTGCGCAGCCAGTTTGCACCTGTACAGTCCACCCTTCCAGACCTGCCAGACCTTTGACCAGCGGACGGGGCACAAGAACACGGTGAAGATGACTTTCTGGAGCAAATACGGAGAGAGGACTCCATTTGTAAGAGACTTTTTTTTTTTATGGCTTTGATACATATTCAATGGGAATGTACAGTAACCAAAGAGAATGGTTTCTTGGTCTTTGGACAGCCAAAGCTTGCAAAGTCAAATTCTGTAGGTGGACGTTATGATTGTGGGAAGTTAAACCCAAAGATGTGTGATATTACATACACAGTACAAAACAAACGTTTTAATCATAGCATTGCATGCAAAACACTGACAGCCTAAATGTATATATTACTACATACGACCACCACACACAGGACCACTCAGACGTCCTCACCCCACTCTGCCTCATGAGCAGGAAGTGGGAGGTTTTTATGGCATGTTGATACTCTCATTAAGCACGGCCTATGAGCAATTAAAGCAGCACCCTTTGGAGATTTAAGGATTTAATAGAAAGTTTCCATTTGCTATCCATGACATGTGTTTCCAGTTGCTGCTGTTTCAGCAAAACTGTTGCTTTGGCAGGCAAGAAATGGTGTCGCCGTTTAAAAAAACAAATGTTTATGTTCAGGGACAAAAGAATGAACTTTTTAGATATGGTGTTTCCTTTTGAAATTAAAATTGTTGTGAAATGACGAATGAAAGTAGCACAAGGATGTGAAAACAAGAGCGCCTGCGCTATAGGACCTCCGCCACCGACAGTGGCCTTATCGGAAACATACAGGTTGTATAAGCACACCTTGCCCAAGTCAGTGCATTGGATTGCAACACCAAACAGAGGAGATAAGATAGCAGAAGTACTGTAAGGGAGCACACAGCGAACTTAACTCGCGATATACGCCCCTCGCTCTCGACAGCGGTCTGAGGTTGCTGTTGTTTTTCTGGATGGACGAGCGATTAGGTGCCGTATCACATCGGAAAACGTGAGGTCCAGATTAGGAACCTGACTGAATAACCCTGTTTTGGCTCGGGCTTACTGAAAGGCGAAGGGACATGTGTAATTCTGTGACTAATGATCTGACCTCTTGGTCTGTTTTTTCTTCTCAGGAATCCACAATCTCACAAGAGAACAACTAACGGTCACCAAAGGAGGCTCCGGGTGGCGAAGGCATTTAAAATGACAATGTTGTGAAATTGATTCGAGGGGAAACTGCTGGGGGAGGCGAAATGTGGACCTGCTATGACTAAGCAACCCATTTAGAAATCAGGAGCGGGCCGGTTCAAAAGGACAACCCAGTAATTAGAATGGCTTTATCGCTTGCCCAGTGTGAGCTTGGCAAATACTGATGAGCACAGGACGAATGCATGAATAGGCTCGGACATGGATTGAATCTGCCTTTTGTTTGCTGGGCCTGAGGAGACCCTTTCCCAATAACAACATTCCTGTTTATCCACGAACCTGTGTAACCACACTTTTGTAAAGTTATGGCCCATAGTCAGAGAGTAGAGCTTCAGCATTTAAAAAAAAAAAAAAAAAAAGTGTGTGTGTTTGGGTGGGTGGGGGTGGGGGGGGGGATATTGCTGTTATAGTGTTTTACATAAAGGGCAGTGTTTTACATTTTATATCTCAAGAAAAGGAAAAAAAAACAGTTCTGCAATCAACAGTTTTGTTATCGATGGAGCACTTTTATAGCTGTATTTTACTGTCAATTTATGCCACTCAAAATTGTCTTAACACCTGTTGAAAATGGTAAAGTGTAACATCGTTTGTATAACCCAATTACAAAGAAAAAAGTTTGTCCCATTTGCATTCGGAAAAAAGAAAATGTAAAGCTTTAGAGTTGTGATGTTTTTTGTGCGATGGTTGTAATTTATTTGCAGGAGAGAGAGAGAGAGTTTAAATCGGCACGCCTCTGTGTCACTCCTAAATGTATTCATACTCTGACCAGTAGGAGCCTTTTTGTGTTACTAGCGGACGACGTGTTTCGATGAAACTCAAACCTTTTCTCAGGATTTTGGCATATTCTAATTGTAGCTGTATTTATATATAGTGCGTAGCTTTCACAGCATGGCGCCTCTCGTGGCACTGTCAAAATGATTTCCGCGATGCAGTAAAAGGATAACTCTGGCCATAACTGTTGACCAATAAACACCATTACCCTTTCACAGAACCTCATGTTGTGTTGTCTTCATTTGTTTGGTCATGAATTCTATGTGTCTCATACCGTGTGCAGGGAGCACATGACATGCATGGAGCTTGTTTGTGCAAAATGCATGCATTCATGTGGGCCTTCTGGTGTGGCTGCTGGGTGTTATCGTGCACATTTGTTAGCTTTAGCACCTCTCACTGATATATATAAATGATATACTATATATAGTAAGTGCTGGCTGGCAACCCCTAATGGTTAGTTAATAGTCACATAAAAGTACATTGCAGTCATTGTGCAGCAATTTATCTACAGATAAGCCCCGTCTGGCTTCGGGCTGGCAAGCATGCCAATGCTAGTGCATTGCCCTCTGTACTTTGATACCGGGAAATTTTGATTGTGTGTGTGTGTTAGTGAATGATTTTGAAATATAGGGCGCAATCGAAGACAGGCGAGCATACGTGCAAAACTCCATTTCCCTGCACAATTTACACATTCTGGTTGCCAGCGGCTCCGGTGATATGTAGCCAATACTTTACCTTGTCCCCCTTTCCAGTTTTTCATATCCAGCTAGATTGTTATCACCACACAGGAGAGTAACACTGTATGAGGTGAGAGGCACATGATTCAATTCCTATGTGTTGTGTTTCAGGGTTTCCACTGTACAAACCGATGCATTTTCCATTTTCTTTGCTGTTTGTATATGTGTAAAAACAGGGGAAATGCACGGTGTAGTCAGTGGTTTTTATAAATAATCTAGCTGTAAATGGCCTGGGAAGTTACTAAAATAAAGTCAGCAGTGACCACAAGCCAGTGAAACGGAGTCAGCCCAGCTCAAAGGAACCAGTCCACGCATCCAGTGTGGCATTACAAATGTAACTTCTTGCGCAACCCTTGACTTGACTGCCCTTTTATCTGTGTTGCCTCTTCCTGATAACATCCAGCCTCTCGCTCACTCGGGCCCCCCTCCGAAAAAAGATGGACAGTTTGGTCACGCAACAAACACACGTCATTGGTCACATTTCGACACTATTTGCCTTCGCTCAGAGCACACGGTGTGTGTGTGTGTGTGTGTGTGTGTGGGGGGGGGGGGGGGGGGGGGGGGGGGGTTTGTTAAATAAATGTCCTCAGGTTTTTTTCCATAGCAGGTCAAACGTGGGATGGCCTGCGGGCCAGAGTTACGCAAGCGCCTAGATTGCCCCAGCAATACACCTGTTTTATTAGAGCAGTGGATTGCCGTGTGCCAGGCTGAATGGGCTCATCCAGGAGACCTTTACCTTGATATCTGTCCCGTCAACACAGTGATAGTGGTGCTTATCGGAGACATCCTTTTATCAAAATGCAGGGGGGGGGGGGGGGGGTTTATGTCCAAGAACTCCATCATTGATCCCCTTATCAATAAAATGCTATCTTATTTATCTTCCCATTTCACAGGGCGATGACAAGATGAGTGTAAAAATGATTATGGCCTTCCGATGAATACGCAGCAGAGTTTGACGCTGGGACAACTTTTAGAAAACTAAAGTGAATGATTATGCATGTATGTACGTGTTTTAGTGATGATGATGATGATGATGATGATTGTGGCTGCCATGCTTTACTTACCAATTATTCTTCTGCTGCACTTGAATCAAGCCATTGCATTTGTTGTTAGCCAATCACACCTGTCCTCTTTTACCTTCTATCTTTTTTTAAGTTGATCACTCTATCTTATGTGTCGTCCGTGTTTCAACTGACATGGGCAAATACAATTTTTCACGTGCGAGTGACCTCTTCCTTTCACTTATCCGCTGCTGTTTGACCGATGCCCATGCAGTTCAATGCACTGATCGTTTGGCGCCACCGGAACTCACGCTGAGCGGACGCTGACTCAGACACATGTCACCCACAGGTACAAGTTCAGGCACAGTTTGCATTTCTGTGTTACCTTTTCCCAGCGACCTGTCGATCTTACAGAGTTTGAATATCCCCACAACGCGTGTCATTTTCTCATTGTAGACCTTGTTGACCTTGGACGATGTGTCTTGTTGGTCCAGATAGGAGGAGGCTTGGCATGAAGTAGCCACTGTTTGTCTTCCCGAAATATTTGGATGTGTCAGTTTTCATGTGGCGTCAGATTCCCCCACCTACATACACACACTTTCCTTATCCGAAGAGAGGGTCTGAAAGGACAGAGGGAGTCTTAAAGGCCCCCTGAGGCACATTTGTGATAATGGGCGGTATAAATGAACTTGTCTTGTTAGCGCTCCTACGATAGTCTCCGTATCCATGGAGCGGCTGTCAGTTATGGTAGAGATCATAAAACATGTCCAGCAGTTTCTCACACTGTTTGATAACCCGTCGCTTTGTATGAGATCAAAAGTGCAAAGTAGAGCCTGGGACCGTGTGCCACGACGATAACAATAAAGCCAGTGTTGTAGAGTCTTCTAGGACACAGAGAGAAGCGGAAGAGCTTTGATAACTCACTTATCGAGGCGGCCTCATAGACAGCGGTGCTATCTACAGCGTGTGGCAAGGCGACCCATTGTTTCATTCCACGGGAGTGATAACACCAACCCGGCCTGCACCGTCTGGGCCTTTCAGCTCCCTAATTCTACCAACCGTGTTGTTTATTCACATGCTTCGACATTTAGATTTTCAGCTGTTATTTTTCTAATATTTCCTTTGGTCGCTTTTTCCAAAATGGTTACTCATGAGACGGATCTAAACTGACTATTTACACAGGAGCCTCCACAAGAGTCAGAGTCATTCATTACTCCGTCACTAAATCCAGTGTAGAACATAAAGAGCACCACACCCGGGGTTTAAAAAGCAGTACTCAAGAGTCTTCAGCTTCCTCAGTGTTTCCATGAACACAGATGTCACAACTCTTACTTTGACAAAGTTAAGTTCACTTTCATTGTGACTCTTTTCTTATTCCTGGTATGACTAACTTAACTGGAAAGTGCTAAAACTTTGTGTAACAATAACACAAGTAGAGGAATATCGGTTATAGAGCAATATCTGTCTAAAGATTGCTAACATTAGCCACCATGAGCTAGTGGTCATACCAGACCAAGCATGACAGTAGAAGCAACAATGTATGAATTCAACTCTTTGTTTATAACGGGACATTTTTTCTTTCAAAAGTGACACAGTCATGCTTTAAATTGAATTAATGTATTAACAGCAAGCATTATGACATGTTACACAAGGGCCTCACCTACATAGAACAAGATGAGGATGATTGTACTGTACATGAGGGGTCTGCATGGCCAAACCAGTGACGTAGCTTGCTGTAGCAGCTTTGCATTAACTGTGAGGTTAAAACTTAATCACGCCCTCAAAGCATCGCAGCCGGCTGTCACACATTGTCCGTGCACAACACAGTCCAACTCCGGCTGATGTACACTCGAGGGCGCACAATGTTACCGGCTGTTGTAAGTACACACAAACAAAAGCCGACGAATGACAGCTTGTTCATGTAAAACTATCGTTGTACTGGATATCTCTCTGTGAGTCTCTAAAATGTCAGAACAGTATTTGCAAATATGGTGTCCAAGGAAAAAAAACACAAGACCGCCAGAAGTATAAACGGTGAAGTAACACCGAGAAGAGATCGGAAATGAAACTCTCCTAATCACCTTTGCA
This sequence comes from Pholis gunnellus, assembly GCF_910591455.1. NCBI lineage: Eukaryota > Metazoa > Chordata > Actinopteri > Perciformes > Pholidae > Pholis > Pholis gunnellus. The sequence goes on along the minus strand of NC_136532.1, from coordinate 6,710,233 downwards.
GAGAGCTGTACTTTTTGGCTTTTCTTTTTTTCCCCACTGGTCAAGTCTGAGGCTCACTTGTAATGGAAAACACGCAAAATAAAACATTTGCTACATCTAGAAAGTGAGCAGACACAGGTCCAGAGTGGTTTTTGGCACAATTTCACCCACTGACAAGGTGCATTGTGTAACATGTTTATTTAAAAATATTAGGAACAGCAGCGTAACCCACTGAAATGTACGCCAAAAATGGACAAATTACACACATATCAAAAACCTCTTAAAACAATATTGTGTAAAACAGCCATAAAAACAGTAATAGTACACATGAAAAAGCTACCAAAGGATGATTGTCCTCTGAGGTCTGATGAAACAGGATCACATTGGAGGGAACTTGATTTGTGGATTGAAATTGAGACTTGATTGGTGGTGCGGTTAGCTTGAAAACCCTAATATCTTCTACCAAACGCTTTTCTGTACGTATCCAAGTGCAAAATGCATCTGCTAAACTATAAAAATACAGAACTGCTACAAAAATATACATTACATCGCACCTTTGTTTGACACCTTTGTCTCAATCTGTAACTAAAATAAAACATTCTAGTAGGATATTCAACTCGGTCTGTGCTTTGGCAACAAGGTGTTCAATCGACTTCTCATGCTACAGCTTCTGGTCTTGCCTCTTCCAAAGATTTCAGAATAAATCTATAGTTCACAACCAGAAGGCACTGAGATCACAGAGAGGCGGAGCTCTTCCCATTTCTCTGGTCGGTGGGTCAGAAGGTCTCATCGTCTGACTGCCCCCCCAGAGACCTGATCTGCTCCACAATCTCCCTCCCAGGATAGAAGCCTCCCTCTGACTCTGCCTGACCGACTGTCACTAGCCTTCCCTTTCCCCTGTTCCTTGACCCCACCGACCCCGACATGTCACTCATGATGTCACTAACACTTGATCCTACGGACAATCCCCTGTGAGACCCGCTGCTGTGGGAGGAATGGCCGGGAGCGTAGCTGCTGCTGTAGCTGTGTCCGTGGGAGCCGTTGCTTCTGTGGGAGCTGCTGTGGTTGCTCTTGGGGCGGCTGGACTGAGGCTGAAAAGTCTTACTGGAGGGAACCATGTCGAAGGAGTTTTGGCTACGGAAGCTGCGCTCAGAACCTGAGTCATGCTGGCTATCAAGCTTTGAATATTTGTCGGGTTCCTCTTCTCCACCGACACCGGGGTCTTCTGCAGGCCGGGAGGCCTGACTGAAGGTCAAATCTAGCAGCCTGTCGTCACGCAGAAACTCCCTGACAGAGGACGGAGGTCTGGGGGGGATGGTGTCAGCCGGTCTACCCGGGGGAGCAGGCAGGACGCCGCCTACCTAAAGACAGAAGTTGGAGGTTTGATGAGAAAAATGGAGCAACAGACAAAGTATTAAAAGAACCTCTTTAGGAACTATTACAAATCACCAGAAGACACCATAATACAGGCAATACTCAAAACGTGAGTTATCTGTGTAACCCCGGTTCACCGAGTAGCATGAGCGACATTATGGGATACGCTCCCTTAAGGAGCCATACTTGGTGGCATCAAAAATATAGATCTTCAAATTTGAGATTTTTATACAATATGTCAAATGTATCTCATTTCATAATGAATCAATATCAGTTTTTTCCTCTATAATGAATATTATGAATGAATATTACAAACATATATTATTGATTTATCAACAAGCTGCATGAGACGATGTTTCATCTGCCTATGGCTGACATGTCGCAGATACGGAGCGACATGAGTATCCCATTGGAGTCGTGCATAATGTCCACTATAAAATGTCCACTAATCCTTCGTCTTGTAGCTCTGGTTTGGTCCACCAAGTCCTGAAATAAATAAAATATGTGATTCTCTTTCTAGATGTTAAACTCATCCGTCGGGCAGGTAGCGCTCACTGTGAGCTTATTGGCTGCCTGTGGGTTTTATGTTGGGAGTTCAGGGCGAGCTGTTGGGAGTCAAATATACAATCTTTATTAAAAGCTCCGATAAAGGAACATATGAGAAGTGAAAACATTAACAGTAAAATGAAATCCAAACAGCGTTGAATGGGAATTGTGTGAGAACGAAACTCTATTTTGATTCGGGGTGAGTAACAGATCACCGGGTGGGTTACGGCAACACGACACAAAGAAATGATGGGAACTGACCAGAGATGCATAATGAAACTGAAACACTCTTTAAACTCGATGCAGTTCAGCAGCGTTGCAGGCAAGGAGGCAAGTTTGTGGTGCTGTTAGAATGCAACATATGGATTTTTGGGGTTGTTAACAAACTCAATGCGAACATGAAACTGAAGGTATAACACCATCACGTCAAACATCTCCCAATCATCGCCTTTGCATACCCTCATTGAAGACGGCGCGTCAGTCTTTGCCTCCCGATGCTCGAACCCTCCAGGCAGCGACGCCGCACCGTCCGTACCGTCCACATGCGGTCCTACTGTGGAGGAGAGCTGAGGTCTTCCTGGAGGGGGGAAATCTGACTTGTTGATTCCAGCCATTGAAGCGAGCTGACCAAGGCTACAAAAAAAAAAAGAAGAGGTGAAGTCAATTTAAGTTAAAGTAAAGGGCATATAAATGTCATTCAGGCACTACTGAAGTGTATGCCGAAATAATCCGAGAGGGTGAGGCTACCCTTTTCCCATGTAAATGGAATGAGAGGAGGAGGAGGAGGCCAGAGCCATTAAGATGAAGTACTTGAAGATATAAGTGGTAGTAGATGCCCTGGGAAGAATGGCATCCATAGCTACAAGCCTATTTGCGCATTTTTGGCGTGCTTATACTGTAATATTGCAGGATTATAAAGCAATAGTTTACTAATACAAGCTTTCCTTATACGTGTTTCCAAAATGAGTATGAAGCGCTGCTGACTAATGAGCAGGACTGCAAGGATACTGGTGTGATTGTGTTCACTGAATAAAAAGAAGAAGCGACTGACCCCCACCTATTTACTGCACCTTATGGTCTCGGTTTCACAACAACTCAGCATCCTTTAAAGGCCATGGACCATGAAACAGGGTGAGCCATCATAGAAAGTCATTCAAATCACAATAAATAATGACAGAATACAGCAAAGGACAGCGGTGGTTGTGTCACAGTGAAACTCTTTTGAACTGGACCCAGTGCCAGGTTTCTAACTGGAGGCAGCCAACCGGACCAGAACAAACAGACCGGTGTTTTTAAAGGGCATCTCAGAACGAAACAGAAATCCTCCATCTACAGGAAAGAGACAATGTACAAAAGGTAGCCCAGCCGTTTGCCATTTACGCTCAGTCACATGAGAGGCTGTCCTTTTCATGAACTATACAATCTTTGTAAAAAAGAAGCATTTGCTACTTCTTTAATGTAAAAAAAAAAGAAGAATGATATGATTGTAAGTTAAGTACCCTCAGCAGTTTTAATGAAATGAGCTTTCTTAAGGCATCACACCGAACTAAAACAATGACAGGAAAATAGATGAATGGATGATTACAATTGTTACGGTCGTCCTACAATAAATACAGTTAAGTATAACTAACTAAGTTAGATAAAGGAAGGCGGGATGAGATAAACATTAATAGTTTTAATTGAATCCAAACAACTTTCTGTTGGGGATCCTGTCGGCACAGGGTGAGTAACAGATCACCTGGTGGGGAAAGCAGACGTGAGGATGGAAAAACTGAATGACCAGAGAGGCATAATGAAACTGAAAGTTGTAGAGTCGAACAAAGACGCTCTTTGATCCACCTCAACCCAGACCCAAATCTACACGGTCCGAGTCAAAAAGAGAAATTTTGTTCTGGCCTGTTTAAAGAAAACCCACCCGGCGTCCTTGAGGAGATCCAGGAAAGCGTGGAACTTGGTAAACGAGCTCTCAATGCTCTCGAGGACCGCTTCATCTTCAAGAGCGCTGAGAGCGGGCGCTGCTGATGCAGAGCCGGTGGCTGCAAGCGCCTCCGACAGGGAGAGGTTGTTGTCACGAAGACGGGCGCTCTCCAACTCACACTGCATAGAAACGACCAACAGACAGAATAAAAGGGCGTCTTGAAGCCAGGCTCTCGTTTCTTCATTTACAAAAACACTGACATGAACATAATGCAGCACCGAGAGATAAAACTAACATCATCATCCAGAACCCGCTTCAGTGTGGCTGACCCACCCTCAAGCTAACTAAAGCTATGACAATAAACTGGTGAGACAAGTAGCAGTGGAGGAAAACAGAAGAAAAATAAATCATATGTTAGTGTCTTTGAAATGATCATCACCTCCATGAGCCTCGACTCAGCTTTCAGTCTGGCTCTGCGCTCCTCTGCCAGCCTCAGACGACACTCCTTTAGCTCCATCTGCAGGGCGAACACACACACACAAATACACGCCACGCTCCAAGTTCTTCAAAGTCCCAAAGCGTTGCCTTTTTCCTGTACACAAACCTCAAAATGATGAAGATGCAACTCACCTGCATATGATTAAACTTCCGCCCGGTGATCCTGTCCTCGAGGCCAAGAGAAGGTGGTCCCTGCTCCACCACCACTTCTTCTTCTTCTTCTTCTTCGTCTTCCTCACCCTCCTCTCCCTCTGAATCAGACTCCACAGTAACCTTCACGGTAGCTGCACCCTGATGAGAACCATGTATTTTCAATAGATGGTGGAAATACAGTTTGGCTATACTTGACAGGGTACTGATCCATTTCTACAAACGCTTTCATTCATTTCTACAGTAACACACTGTCCGTAAACACAAGAGAACTCACCTGAAAGCTTTGATCCGTCACACAACCTCCAGGAGGCATACCTCTGCAACAAAGGCATCCATCAACGCAATATCAGTCTTTGATTCTCTGAGAGACACCTGGTGAAAGCTTTGTCAATAAAGGAGGAGTAATCGTGTGACATAAATGGATAGTATGTTCTATTCTGGATGCTTGTGGAGACGTGTTTCGTAAATGCAGCCAAAAACTGTTTTAGAAATAATAAATACGATGTGTTATGAACGGAGTACATTGGTTTCGCCGGCAGCTCCTCACCTCTGGCGCCCAGCTCGTGCAGCAGCACGCCAAGGCACATAACCGGAGGGGGAAGAGGGCTTCTGTGTCTGCGCATCGCCTGAACGATGTCCTGCAGGAGATGTTCCTTTACGAGCAGCTGCACCAGAGAGAGAGAGAGACAGAAAGAGAGAGGGAGGGGGAGAGAGAGATAGAGAGAGACAGAGAGAGGTATTAAGTTATGAGACAGCATGGCTCTCTTCATCTTTTCATATTTACTACAGGGTATCTGAACCAAAGGTATCTAACATTTTGACATTCTATTGAAGACATCTAAACCATATCACACACTTTCTTGCACTGGCCAGCAGAGTTCTTACCATGTCTCCAGATGACTTAAAAGCCAAGAGGTGAGAAGTCAGAAAGAGACAATTTGAGTACGAGATAATAGACACGATCTCAAACAGCTCGAACGCTGAAGCTTGTGTTCACTTGTGCACAGGCTGGAGACATGCGGATGTGCATTTCAACTTTGTTGAAATGGAAAATCAGAAATCCTTTAAAGTTCGCAACTTAGACAGTTTAGGTCAGCGTGGGAAAATGAACCTTTATAGACACTTACAGCCACAATATGAGATACTTTATGAGCCTGGTGAGGAGCTGAGGTAAAACCTTTCTTTATGTTGATAAAAAGACAAGATATATATTTCTATAGGACGATTATGTGGCCACCATCACAAACTCAATATATTTTGTCTGTCTGTCTGAAATCACAGACAGGTGTCTATAATGTAGCTTTGAGAGAAAACAAAACAAAAATGTGTACTCCTACCGATCCTAAATGTAGTTTTTCCTCTGAGTGTGCCGGGTAGTGCTCGCCTCTTTGGACCAGAAGCTCTCTGTGGCTCTGAGGCTGCAGGCTTGATCCAGCAGTACTGCAGCACAACATGAGGAAGACACAACTATGAAGCAATCACGCAAGAACACCACTCATTCCTTTAGACTCTGAATGATGGCATTAGCTCAAGACACTCACCTCCGATGACTGTCTGTCAGCATTCATCAGCACTTTCTCTAGTATAGTTTGGATTAGGACCCTGTCTGTAAAGGAAAAAAAATGTTTTTCTTCACATTTTTGGGTTTTCAGATACGTGTCTGTACAGTATTGAAGTAATTACAGAGTTATGGAGCAATAATAGCATTTTGCCAGTATGAAAACAGTACTTTTGAAACTGGGTTAGAATTAGAATGGAATAGGGACACACAGATAAATATAAATCCAACAGTGCGCTAGCTGCACCTAGAGGCTACAATGTTTATTACACCCACAATTTCAAAAGTGCTGCGTGGAACAAACAACGTACCGATAATGCATCACATTGGCAGAAGTTCTATGCCGTGTGAACAAAAGGTGGAAAATGTTTTGAGCTTCAGGCAACTTCTTACCAATTAAAGGGTTACTGCGAATATCCAGTACGCAAAGAGCAGTGTTAGTTTTCAAGGCTTCCAGCAGACGACGAGCTCCTTCGTTGGACAGACCGCACCTCTGCAGGTCCAAAGCTGTTCAACCAAACACAAAACAGACACAGAAACCCTGAGAAAAAAAATCCTACGACGAGGACAACAGCGACAAAGACAAACAAACTTTTTTGTCTCGTTGCATTTCTTTCAAACCCCCACACCAACTGACCTTTAACCCACAGGTCCTCTGCCACTTCATGTGCAAGCGCAGCGGCACCCCGGTCCCCGATCAATGTGTTACAGTTCAGGGTGACGCGGCGGAGACCTCCCATTCCCTCAAACTGTGGCTTTCGATACCTCAGAGACTCGGCCCATGCAGTACCATGCCTCTGCATTCCCTGATGCTGAGAATAAAAAATGCATTCTTATATTTATATATATATATATATACACACACACATGTATAGTCCAAAACGCATTAAAATAGTATGGTTGGTAAAGTCTTAGAAAGTACATATCACACCTTGATGATGTTGGCCATATGCTCTGCTCCTCTCCACGTGAGATTGCATCCTGTAAAATCTACCGTCCTGATGCTCGTAGAATACTTCACACTTTGGCAGATGACTGAAACATATGGAAAATGGAAGGTACATGCTCACACACAGTACAATCCTTTGAAGGCTTTCGGGAACTAACACTGTGAGTATACATACCCTCTAAGCCCTCATCAGAGATCGGACAGTTAGCCAGAGATAAGTTTTCCAAGACAACACTTTTTGAAAAACCCTGAAATAAAAACAAAACACATATTTTTAGTTTTTACCAGATTACACAGAGATATGAAGAGAAAAGTATTTAGAAAATGCTAATGAGCTTATGATTCTGTGCCCGTCTCTCTAAATAACTAAACAAATAACAATATAATGGTGTAAAGGTCACTGTTTGCACTGCCGATCACATTCTCAAGCTTTCTTTTTACCTTTGTCAAGGTGACGAGGTCCCTCTCCCTCAGTGGAAGTCCATTGAGCTGCACAGTCTTGAGGTTGGGAGAGACAGCCAGACACTCTCTCAGGGCCTTGCACAACTTAAATGTCATGTCCTTAGAGCGAATGGCTGGGATCCTCTTCTTGAAGCTAGACTTATAGTACCTTCTATCTGAAATGGGTGGTGATATGATTACTGTTTGATATGCAGAATTGGCAAATTATTCCAGTTTCAAGGTTGAACATTCTAATTCTACTTATCCTGTACTTTCAATAACATGAGTGATATAAGAAACAAAAATTCCCCACTGTTGCTTTTGGTATCAGGTTTATTTTCAGGCCTTACCTGTGTCTCCAGACGCCAGACTAGCTTGGTATGTGCTACTTATTGCAATGTGGTGAAGGTGTTTGTTGATGCAGATGGAGCTGAGAATGGGAGGCCAGTCTGTGAGTTTGACCCTGTCTCCATTAAAGTCCAGCATCCCCTTGTCAAGGTTCACCTTAACAGCCGGGAGAGGGACCGACTCCTGTCTGGCACAGGCAAAGTCATAGTACGCCATGAAGTCCTGGGCACCCCGCCGCCGAATCTGAGCACTATCTTGAATCATCTTTGACCTAGGGACAGTAATATTATGGAACAATATTATATGAACAATAAGAACAATTCATGGTTAATAATGCCATGATGAGATATCATAGACTTCTTTGGTGCTAATGGGAAAACTGCTTTAAAACATCGACATTTCAGGTACTTATACTGCCACTTCCAAAAAAACATTTTTTCTGGTCGTATTAGTAAATATTTTTATATCTGTTAAAAAAGATGGTGTTTCGATATACAGGTAGGGTAATACAATGTGATAGGTGTTACCTAAAATGGTAGAGACTAATATAGGCACATATGTTTCATAGCTCTGTTATTAGAAACAGATAGTAGTGATAGTCTATAGCTGTGTCTGTAACGCTACACCTCTCCTGTCACTGCCTTTCCTCCATAGCTGACCTCCCTTTAAACATAACGGGCCACATATTTCAGTGCATTTCCACGTCAACGTTAAACCTCACATCAATTCATAAGCTGAAATTAGTTTCCCGTATTCATTAGAGACGAAGTAGAAGTGCACTGTGTAGTAGTCAGCGGTAGCTAACGAGTGGCGTTAGCAAGCTAGGCTCCTAGCAACCGTTGGTAGTGGAGGAGAGTAGCAGACTCTAGCTGCTGTCGAGCCCCGTACACGGTCATGTTTTAACTGTTCTTTCATGTATTATTAAACATTGACTCCAACTAAAACGAATTATTTTACCTTCCACGTATGACCGAAGGCTGTGTCGTCGTAGCTCTGCTCCCTCGGTGGTCCTTGGCCACAGTTTGACAACTTTTGTTATTGTTGACGATGTGCACGAGCGCTCAAAAGTGGCGCTTGTTGTGTCAGTGAAGCCCCGCCCACATCTCTTCTTCACTGTGTTCTATGTGAGTTCATCCAGAGTACTGCCGCCACCTACCGCATTGGAGGTATAAGACTTCTACGATATCAGATGTGTTTGAGTGGAACGTCTTGTAAAATGATGGTTTTAGTTTTGTGTGGCAATATCAGAAAAGTGAAAGCAGAAGGAATGCTCAAGATGCTCTGTTTAAAACTCATTTAAATGTATTTATGGATGACAAGAAAGTGTACAATAGATGTTATATGCTAAATGAACCCATAATGTATTCCAAGAGTACAGGCATTATTTATAATCAATTTAATGGAGATATATAGTATCCTAAGAAAGAAAAAAAGATACTTGGTAAGTGCTATTATTAAAGCGTTAACCCTGATTATTGGTGAACGCTGACTTATATCACCTTTGATAAGCTTTCAGGATCATATGATAATTATGGTAATATGATTCTATATTATTTCTGCACATGCACATTTGCATATATATTTGCACAATGCATATACAATATTGTAATCTACTGTAGTATATACAGTAGTATATGTGCTTTTAAAAATGAATTTCCTTATTTATTATTCAATTGAATGTCTTTTATTATAAACAGTTCTTAGTCTCAGCCTGTTCTTGCGCTGCAGTAACATGTGAATTTCCACCAAAGGGGATCCATAAAGACTTATCTTAGTTTATGTGTTGTCTAGATTAATACATCTATTACTATACAACAACAAACAAAAGAAAGAGTTTGGTTTCATGTTGGCCTAAATTATAAAAGTGGAACATAATACGTGACTTTTAACATTAGTATTCATATCATAATAAGGATTTGAACCATATCATCAAGCCCTGATTGTAAATTCCGTAATTATTTGGCTGAATTATTTGGGTCAAGTTCATCATTGTGTAGTTTATTAGGTATCACAATCAATTGGTTAAGAGGTGCATTTAGATGTAACGTGTTATGGCATAGAAAAGTTTACATGTTAGAAATAATTACAGGGGTTCGTTGTATTGCAAATGAGCACCCCGTTTAATTTCACATTACTCTAGTTAACGACTCTGGCATTGGAAGCCACACAATCGGTCAAATCGTCTCTAGCAGAGTCCTGACGAGAGGTTTGGACTGGTGTCGTGACCGTGGTCGTGACCCTTATTAATGGAACCGTCTTTCCGGTCTGAGTTTAATGCGGCAGGACTACGCCCTCTCCCAAGTGAAACAATCGTATAGTGGAAGCCCATTGGCCAGCACAAGTGTCAATCAAACGCCTGGTTCGCTCTATTCCAGTAATCCCAGCCTCCTCTGGATTCATTGGGAATGGTTTTACTCATAGCTTTTACTACACAGCACGGGAGACCAGCACGGGAGACCAGCACGGGGGCAGGATTTTAAGAACTTGAATATTGGATATATTTAGCCGACATATTTGACAGCACTGAAAAGGATTTCTTGCTACATCAGAGGTAATTGTTGTGTTATTTGTGAACTTTTAACGGGGTTCCGTAGATGACAGCTAACATTACTGAAGCTAACGTTAGCCGTGTTTTTCCAAACACCAGTGGCCTCTTCTGCGCGTGTGTGTGTGTGTGTGTGGTGGGGTGCTGGCTGACAAGTGAATTTTAATAATTTTTTTCCATTTAACCAAGCCCGTACAATTTAAGTACACTGCCTCCTTTGATAACATGTTGTTGAAATGATGGCTAACCGAGTGTTCTCACCGTCTGTTCGTTTACGATAAGACGTGTAACGTTACCCATCATGCTGCCCGGTTGCTAATGCTAATGATGCAAACTGTTTTGTGATGATGCAGTTTGGGATACCTGCTGTATTCGCCACTTTTTTCTCCTGGGGGACCTTAATCAGAATTGGAAAAAAAAATAGCTATTACATATAAACAGCTAATAAGTGTTGAGTAAACAGACCCGTCTATTATTATGCTTGAGTCACGTTAGTTGGGACCCCAAAGTTGTGATATGACAGTATGACAACGGGATTTTTTTCGTCATCATGGTTGTTTCGTTCAGATAAACTAATTTTCAATGATCATGTTTTAATATTTTGAATGCTACAGCATAGATCATAGGCTGCTTGCTCTCTCTCTCTCTTGGTCTCAAGGACCATGTTACACTATGGTGTGCGGTCTGCATGCACAGAAGAGGAGCTGTTCTTCTAGTTGTACACATAAAGTGTGTTCTGGCACAGAGAACTAGGTGGTGAAATGATCTCTAATCTAGATTACATCATTTAACATACCCTACTCAATAGTTGGCTACCTTTTACAGTACATACTAATTATTTGAATATGTTTTAATTAGGTATTTTTAGAACGGTACCACTTTTTTAAAACAGAAAAATAATAATAAAAAGGAGACAGTTACGGTGTCTTAGCAATCATTCCTAAACAGGTGTTACCCTTCAGTATTAGAAGGAAGAAAAGTTGTTTGTCTTGTTTTTTAAGGAATAAATCTGCCTTAGTCCAATATGGGGGTGAACTGTAAAAAACAGGTTGTACGTTTTTATGCTAAATAAGCTCATCGCAGTATTACTCAATGCATGAATCACTGAACATTAGTCATAACAAACTGTGATTAGAAGGTGCCGACCAGTACCTGGCAGGACAATAACCGCCCTGTTTGTGTGTTTTAGTGTTTAGTGAGTTTGTGGATTTCTCCCCGGGTTGGACTGGAATGCTTTTGACTCCCAGTGTGTGTGTATGTGTGTGTGTATGTATGTGTGTGTATGTATGTATGTATGTATGTGTGTGTGTGTGTGTGTGTGTGCGCGCAGTTTAATTATCTTATAACAAGCAAATTGTGTGACTTTTCATTTTTGTTATTTTTTTTTTACTCACTTCCTGTTGCTTTCAAGATTTACATTCATTAAGGATTAGAGGGAAAGGCAAGGAAGGAAGGAAGGAAACGACACACACACACACACACACACAGGAATGAATGTCCCCTCTCCACTGAGGTCAGAGCACACACTCATCCGTTAACTCTCCGTTTTTTCACTTAATCTCACTTGCATCCGGTCTCCTCTCTCTCGTCCCATCCGAGGGTCAAACATAATTAGCAGCCACTTTAGCTCATGTTTCAAAACGTCACCGCACTTTCTATAGCACACTAGAGGCACTGTGTGCTTATTTCTTCTGGCCGCGGTGGTCATCGTATGACAGCGTAATGACAGCGTCGCTGAGTGGAGGCCGAGAACATACAGTTTGGCTTCAGCTGCCACCCCACACGGTTTTAGGAAAGACAACTGTATATAAACAGAGGTTTTATTCTTAGTTTAAAAAAAGTGGTTGCGATAGTGAGCTGCTGAAAGGTTGGTGGCTGTGTTTATTGTGTAAAGATAACATCTCTACTACGGCAAAGTGCATATGAAAAGCTGAGGTAATTCGGAGTAAATTTGGCTGCGGCTTCAATTCGTTTTTTCAATTTTTGTCCTGGTTTTGGCTCCAGCGGGGATAACATTCTACTTTAAACTTAACTTCAGGATGTTTTTTAGACTGAAACTAGTGCTTCATCAATAAATAGGTCGACAACATGTAAATAACTGACTTTTTTTCCCCTCAAAAATATCAATAGATTAATCCACCATTAATTCCAGGGCAAAGCCAACATGCATCATATATGCGCACGGCAGTCACTGATTGTTTTGTGACTTGCACAATCCCCGACTAAATGCTGGACCGTGTGTTGCACGTCCTGACTGAGAGTGTTCAGTATTTGACGACCAGTTTAGCTACTGTGGAAAGAGCTGGGGACAAACGAGGCCTTTCGCACTGAGCAAAGTTCAGGTTCCGAGAAACGATTGCATCACAGGGCGGTCAGTCGTCCGCAGTATATTCTGTGTATGTACACTTGGGACATTTTCCACGGCTTACTCCGAAAGGCTGCCCTGCACAGCTGAATGGTCAAATAGAACAGTGGCAAAGTCCAGTGTGGAGCGAGGCGGTGTTTGTTAGGTGAGGCTTTTCTTTCTTAAAATAGAACCACTGCAGGCGTACGGATGAGGCTTGGCCTTGGTTTTTTAAGTAACAGCACCCTCCTTGTGGATTTATTTTTTTGTAGTGTGTGGTCACATTTATTACCGCTACAAGGACAAGGATCAGAGCCCAGCAGAGACATATTGATTTGCGTGTTTGTGTGCATTTGTAGCTATCAGTTTCTTGGTGAAATTTCCCAGAATCTGTGCCCCCCCCTCCACACACACACTTCCCATCAGTGCACTATGTATCTTTTTCTTTTTTTTGCAGGGCTCAGACAGTATTGGTATATATTGGAGGTTGTTAAATGTGTCAGTCTGGTGCTGAAGTTGGAAAAATCGTGAGGATCCAGGACTGCTCTCTTCATGTGGGGACCCGCTCGGCACTGCAACGGGCTCAGAAGCCCCTTTTTGGTTCAGACACACACATGTGTGTGAAACATTGACTCCACACAGCTGTATTTATGTTGAGCCGAGCCTCTGAATTTCATCTGGAGGTGAGGTTTTTGAAGCCAGCAACACACCAGAAGACTTTTAAACACCCCCCCCCCCCCCCCCCCCCCCCCTCCCCTCAGCCGAATGAGAGGCTCTGCAGTATTTACATAGTATTAATAGCAGCAGCAGCAGGCCGCCGGCTGTTACACTAGCATAACAAATAAATACAAATTTGCATTGAAAACAGGAACCTCAATGGAGGTGGCCTTCAAGTTCATGCGTTTAGGTTTAATTTGCTCTTTCAAGAGCATATGTGAAACCGCTTTAAGAGCCGGCAGTAGAGTCACATTCCAGGTTTGAAACTCCTCCCTCACTCCCACTGCTGCGAAGTGGTCTAAAAGGAAAGAAAATGTCCATAGTGGACCACATAAAGGATTCTTAAGATGTTCCTTTAGACTTCATAAACAGGCCGTGTTCTGTCATTTAGCTGTTGTAACTCAGTTTTATAATGTTTTTTTTTTACTATTTAGAATACTTGTCTTGTTGTACCAAAATGTTTTCAATAGCTCCTAGGAATACTTTTTTATCTGACCGACACACACGTCAGTATTTGCAGTAGCCTCTTGTTTTTATCCTTGCGTTTGAGCTCTATCTGCATTCTGTCCCCAGAGTCTTGATAGAAATGAAACGAAAACAACTGGTGGTTTGGAACGAAACTGAGCAGTTTAGTTAGATAAGCAGGCTAAAGAAAAAAAAACACATAATGTAAGCTTTCTCTTTCCTGAAACAGTATTTTGTTCTGCACCGTACACTGGCAGCATGTGGCACCTGCAGCAGCTTGTTTTGCTTGTTTTGTTTTGCACTGCAAAAAAACTGTTTCTTTTGTTTTTTTTCAACTTATCTACTAGCAGACACTGACTTGTCTGTTTGCCAAAGACGCCTCGGGTTTGGGATGGTGAGACTCTTTTGTTTAGTTATCCAAAAACGGGCTTTGCTGGTGCGTTTGTGTGTGTGTCTTTGCGTTGAGGTTGTGTTGTGGCAGTAATGGGCTTGGCGGCACTTGAGAGCATTGTTTTATGGAGCTAGCGAGCTGTTCGAGGGCCTGTGCCAGCCTGTCCCAGGGGGGAAACCAGACAAACTGCACTGCAGCTTCTTGTTCACAGTTAAACACACAATAACAGAATTAACAGACACTGAACATTCACGCGCAGGCTCATCAAGCCGGAGGCTGATTTATTGCAACATGTCATTTTGTTGTAATGTTTGTGATGTAATCGGGCATCTTGTCTTTCTATTTGTAGAGAGAACAGCGGTCACATCCACTACAGGTTGGACATTGACCCGACCTTGTATTCCCTACCGAGATGTTTTTGCAGTAAAGCAATGACAATCTGAAACACTTTGTATCTTGTTCTAGTCCCTTTTTAATATGGTTTTGTTGGTTCCATTATTACGCAATTATTGCATGGCAAGTTTTTGATCATATTCCGTGTCTGAAAAGTGAAGCCAGTGCAGAAGTGCCTTAAACTCTCGTTCTTTCAGATGGCCGGCAGGGTGGTTGCAAAAAGACGTCTGGTTGTATAGAAGTCTATGAGAAAATGACTCTACTTCTCACTTGATTTATTCCCTCAGTAAACATTGTGGACATGAGTTTATGGTCTCAATCTCTCTTCTTCAATGCATCATGATGTTCATTTGTTAAGCGATGGTCACATTTAGAGTTAAATAGGCCATAAAGCAGGGACTGCTTTAGGGCGGGGCTACCTTGTGATTGACAGGTTGCTACCACGTCGTTGTTCGGTCGGGAAGTTGTCCGTGTTTTTCGTGTTTCAACTTCAACCCTTTCACAGTGTGTTTTCAGCTCATAAAAAAGTTAATAATAACCTAAAACTGTCTCATTCAGCATTTGGTCGTACTTAACTCCACCCTCTCATTTCACTTCTCTTTGCAAAAAAACAAGATGGCGACGGCCAAAATGCCAAACTCGAAGCCTCAAAATGGTAGTCCACAAACCAATAGGTGAGGTCACGGTGACTACGTCCACTTCTTACAGTCTACATTTAGTACAGGGGAACTGGATAAGGAACACAGGCACGCTCTGTATAAACAGCATTGTCTTACTGGTGTGTTTCCACATCTGGCCTGAAAGCAGCTGCCTGAGAGATGTGTTTTCTTGTGCTGGTGTTGGATTTTCCTGGCAGCTGTGCCTCTGACTTTGGCAT
Organism: Pholis gunnellus; assembly: GCF_910591455.1. Classification (NCBI taxonomy): domain Eukaryota; kingdom Metazoa; phylum Chordata; class Actinopteri; order Perciformes; family Pholidae; genus Pholis; species Pholis gunnellus. Next base: position 6,694,737 of record NC_136532.1, on the reverse strand, counting down.
ACATTCGTACAACAATTGGGAGTTGGCAGGGAATCATTGCAGGCATTCAGAGTGCTGCAACAGAATGCAGCTCTTCCCCACAATATGATCATTGATACGAGCAAACTGTCCAAACCTTGAGACATTTAATGAGGTTAACGTGTGCGTGACCCCAACTTCACAGTTTCACAACCCCGCAACACCCGCCCTCACCACGACGCCACAAAAACAACCCGAGCGTTGACAGCCTTCGGGACAGGAGTTCAATTCAATCTTTTTCCTCTCTTCCGCTGTCTTTTCCCACAGGGCACCCTGCGTCTGTGTCGTGCCTCTTAAATGTCTAGCACGGTGTTGCTGTAGTGGAGAGGACCTCCACCTCAGGATCTGCAGACAGGGACTCGGCCAGTTGACCGCCATGCCTCGCTCAAAGCCTAACTGGAGCCCTCTCTGGCTCACCTGTGTCCTCCTGGGCCTCACGGCTGTACACGCCATAGACGGTAAGGGCCAAACTACACGCAGGGAAAACTTCTCAATGCTGCGTGATGTTGAATGTGTATATTGATGTAACGTAGATGTAACATGGCCCGCGTGGAAAGGTTGGCTCTCTGTTTCTACGGGTCTGATACTAAAACCATTTAAATCCCATTATTCTTTTCTTCTTCTTCTAGTCATTACTGTACCCCAGCAGGTGAGCCTGTCCGCTAACATGTCTACACAGCAACTGTCCATATCCTGGCTGGGAGGAGCAGCGGCAACCTTCGACCTCATGATTCTGAGAACTGAATTCAATACAACTGTCTTCTACGTAAGAGCACTTCTCTTTCATTTCATGCGTTCTCGTGCTTCTCTCATTGCACAGCTGTGCTACAAGTCGGTTTCATTCTGGCGTGAGAGGAGCTTTAGCCCGACCTGTTGATATGTGAGCGTTTTAAAAATCTAATAATGATATATCCTCTGTTATAGATTTCATGCCACCCACAACAACATAATAATTCTCATTAATTGGCTGATATACGCTGGAACCAGACATGTCTGCAATGACCTCATATTGGCCGTTATATTTAGTTTATTTGCCTCGGTCGCACATTTTGCTTTCGTAGCTTAATTGGTATGATAATTATTCAGTACAATAATAATTATTTTCATGCTCGAGCTACGCGACTGTGATCACCAGCGATCGTCCACCCGCTTCATGTTTCATCTGTCCCTCACGGTGTATTGCCTGCAGGACACGGTGTCCGTGACGGTGAATCAGGAGAGCGGACGGCACCAGTGGGACTGGACCTCAGTCGAACCTCTGGAGTGCACATCGCTGTCCGTCAGAATCCGCTCAAGAGACGGACAGACGACGAGTGACTGGAGCCACACTCAGATCCTTCAAGGTCAGGGGGGCAATATTTACGCCCGTATACATCATAGGACAGCGATAATTTGGGACGATCATTCAAATTATTTTTCTCTTTGAAATCTCTTCCATAAACCAAAACAAATATAGATCTCTATTTATATCTCCCTCTCCCCTTTTGCCTCACTTCTTCCTCCCTCGCTCCGTCTATTCAGGAAGCGATCTGCCCAGCAATGTGAAACTCCAGGTGTACCCCCAGGACAGAATCGTACCCGTGGGGGCCAACACCACCTTCTGTTGCATTATGGCGGAGGGCAAGCTGTTCGGTACCTTCAAATACGTCAAGACGGTCATGCACGAGACGCGACTGAGTAGGCGAAGTTACGTTGCTACGGCTGTGAATCAGGGACTGTCCAGCCCGGCGGGAACCAACGTCATCTGCGAGGACAAGCTGAAGAACGACATGTGGGGATCGGTGGTGTTTGTCGGATGTAAGAGGATTTACTGTTCGGATAAGAACTGACGTGTGAATGGTCGTCATATGGAAGATGGGTGAATGTGCAGGGAGTGACAGAGAGAGGGAGTCGGCACAGAAGTAAATATGATGTGGTGGCTGAGACATTTTGACATTTTCTGTCTATGTGAACTTCATTTATGTGTGTACATGATTATGCCATTGAGTGTCTACACGTTGTCCCCTTCCCCAGATCCACCACTGCCCAGTGACTTTGTGTGCGAGACTCATGACCTAATCTCAGCCGTGTGCCAGTGGAACGAAGGACGAGACACACACCTGTACCGCAAACGAGGAACAAGCTACACGCTGAACAACAGGTACCACAGTCACACCCAGTCGATGGTGAAATAAAACTCAGCAAGATGGCTGTAACCTGTCCTGAAACCTTGTGCTGTGGTGGAAACCGTAGGGCTCGGGGGTCGAGTAGCAGTACTGCAACACACTCAGGACACAAAAAGCAGGCTGCAGATGCTAAAATCCATGGAGTAGGACACAAGCTCGACACATCACTGATTCGGAGATCTGTTTCATAACAGCTCATGACCTGCAAAAAGGATTTAAAGCTTTTTAATAGTCATGCTAAACTCCCATATCTGCTATCACAAAATCTTGTGGCTATAAACAGCCAAACCAAAGTTCAGTTGCGTCCGCGTCACGTAAATTGTCACCTAAAGGAAGCAACGAAACAGGTTACGTGTGAAAGCACTAAGATATTTTCACGGTTGTGGACACATTGGGAAAAAACCAAACCTAAACGTTCTGTTGTGTCTGTACCTGACTAATGGTCCAGGACAGAGGTGGTAGAGATGGAATGACATTGACAAGCCAGGATGTGGTTTATTGTCACTTTTCTTCTGAGAAATGAGCCCTGCATTATTTATGATTGCCTTTCTCTAAAAAAAAAATGTCCAGCCCAGAAAGAAAAAAAAACACCCGAGAGAGCGAGAGAGGATGACAAGAAATATAATGCACTTAGTCTAAGTAACCACTTGCTGCTTGCGTGTGTCCATTTAACATTGATAGTGTATTGGCTGTCTGCCAGACCTTTTACAGGAACCGTCAGACGGCTGTTACATTATGAGTGCGTTTGTGCCTGTGAGGTTATGTGAAGTGGTTACATTTTATTTTCCATTCAATGAAATTGTTTTGATTTTCACATTCTTACCGAATCTGCTCTTTATTTTATTTTAATCTCTTCATTTTTTTTTTTTTTTCTTTGCAGGAAATGTGATTTTAGCAGCACGCAGAAGAAGCGTGACGAGTGGCGTGTGGCCCAGTGGGAGGGCAACTGGACCCTGGTAGCCGAGAATGATCTCGGCCAGCACGTCCTCACTGACTCTGCTGAGCTCATGCACAGAGGTAGCTGTTTCACCCTCAATGGAAGAATTTATAGCATTTTTTCTTTTTAAATTAAAGGTAAACCTGGACATGAAAATAGAAAAAACATCCAGCACACCGATTGTTGTTTCACCCTTTCTCCTCAGTGCGTCCAGTAGCACCAGAGAGCCTGTACTCTGCTGTCCATGCCTGGAACGCCACTGTGCTGTGGGGGTGGAAGTACGACATCTATTCCTCTCTGGCTCTTGACTGCCAGGTAGAGCTCTCCTCCCAAGGGTACAAAACAATGGTGAGTTGTCTGCGTGCATGCTAATGTTTGTGTGTTGCAGGGGAAGACCACTGTCTCAATGTACAGGTTTTAGTTTTTTGGTGCATATGCCAGTCAGACAGATGACTTCCATTGTTCTACCACATTTCCATTACAACGCGCAAACGACCACCAACCACATCACTCTCTACGAACGCAAGCTTGTATCGGCATGTTCTCTCCACGGGTGCGACCCGTCGATGTACCAGACAGTAACGAAATCTCATCCTCGTGTGTCCAGCGTAACTTCTCCGGTCTGGGCCTGCGGTCGGTGGTCCTGTCAGACCTGCTCCCCGATGAGGATTACAGAGTTCGAGTCCGCTGTGGTGTCCAGCAGAATTTCTGGAATTGGGGAAGCTGGAGCAAGCTGCTTTCCTTCAAAACCAACACTTATGGTAAAGGGTTTGTTTGTGGTGGCTCTTTAATTTTCAGATCAAGTCTTTGAATAATGGTTTCGTCTATAAAGGTTTTGCAAATAGTGAAACGGTCACATCACAAGTTGTCAGAGCCCAAAGTGATGTCTTCCGATTGCTTGTTTTGTCTGAGCAACAGTCCAACACCCCAAAATGATTAAAACAAAACAAAGAAAATCAGCAAATTCTCACATTTTAGAAGCTGGAACAGATCAATGTTTGGCATTTGTGCCTGATAAAAAACTGAAATGATAAATTGAGCATCAATCAACAATCCACTAATTGTTTCTGCCCTGTGATAGCAGGTTCATGTTTATTGACTTGTAGCTAGTAAACCATGTATAACTAAAGTATAACTGAAATGTAGTATTTTCAGTTTGTCATTAACAAAAGAAGGTAGACATTTTATTACTGTAAAACCCACTGAGTGCAGGTGGTCATATGGGGACGTAAGGAAGTGGACCCTGCTATTTCCAAGATCAATAATAAACTTTCAAGCTCAAGAGATTTATTTTTTATTTTCAGTGTTCATCCTTTGTTGCTCTGTGATTTGTTGCCAGTGTTCATTTTCAGATGTTTTTTCTCTCAGCTCCAGATGCTCTTGATGTGTGGATGTGGATTAACAAAGACGACACTGCGCAGGTCATTTGGAAGGTACATTTTGGTAGTTTTTTGTCTTTGACTTGAATTGTTCTAGTTTTTAATTGTAGATTTACAAATGATTTGTTTTACTGCAGGGAGCACAGATTTACAGCATGTTCACACAGACCACAATCAGACGTTGCAAGTTCCTGCCGGGGTTCTTCTGTTTTAATCGTTACGCTTTGTCTCTGGCTTTCTTTCCTCTTCCTCCTTTTACTCTCTTGACCGGTTTTCCTGACTTCCTTCCCCTTCCCTTGATTTCTTCCAGCCTCTGACACGAAGACAAAGCCATGGTCTGATCACACGTTATGAAGTTACGTTCTGGAGCCCCGAGGAAAATCGACAGCGCACAGAATTCTTATTACCGAATACTTCTGCTGTAGTCATCAACCTCACACAGATCGCCAACGACAAGGTCACGGCAACCGTCATTGCGAGGAACGCCGCGGGGGTGTCTCAACCTGCAAGTGTACATATACCACCACGTCTGACAGGTACGTGGAAATGGAGTGTGTATATATATATATATAGTTTTTTCTGCAACCTTTGGTTCCACAGTCATAAAACACTTTTCTCTTGAAAGCAGCAGTTACTACACGTTATAAATGAACATGGAGACACACAGTTTATACATTGCTGTATACATATTTTCACCTTTCCAGACGTGGAACCCGGTTCCGTGTCCAGGGCCGTTTATACGGACAGAGGCTTCCCTCTGTTCTGGCAGCTCGACGACAACGCCACCTGCCCTTATGTGGTGGAATGGTATGAGGCCTCCTGCAAGTGGAACTGCCCTGTGGGGTGGATCAAGGTGGCCGCCGGAACCACCAACGTCTCCGTTGAGTCAGGTATGTCGTCATCGATGCCTCCTTGTTTTCAGCGTATTTCAAATGTACTGTACCTTGCTATTTTTGGCCATGGACCGTGTTTTAAACCTGTTTTTTAAATATTTGCCTTCAGCCGACTTCCAGCCAGGCGTGAGGTACGACTTCTCCCTGTACAGCGTCACCTCGGAGGCACCAGAGCTGCTGCAGCGCTGGCAGGGATACATGCAGGAGCTGGGTAAGTACAGCACGGCGTGTCAGCGGAAGCATTGACTTCAGAAATCGCACTCTGCATTTTTGATTGCTGACTCTCTGTTCTGCCTCCGACCCATCTCTTCTGTTCCCTCTCTCTTCCTCCCGCCCTCTCGTCTCCCGCAGTCCCTTCCGCTTCTGTCACCCTGTCAACCACCCAGCAGGGCTCTGACGTTCTCCTGACCTGGGGGGAGATCCCGCTGGTCGACAGAAGAGGCTTCCTCCTGGGCTACAACGTTTACGTCAGTAGCGGCTCCCAGCTCACGCTTCTCGGTAAACGTGTACAAATGCATGCGTGATTCATGATGGCATTCGTCGAAAAGCATTTCTTATCTTGTTTAAACTCACACATCCTCATTTCTCTCATTTTTTGTCTCCCTTGTCTTTCCTTCCCTTTCCTCTCCGTGGCGTTTCACCCTGTCCTTTGAACAGCCAATCTGTCAGACCTAGGAAGCAGGGATTACACAGTAAAAGGCCTCTCTGAAGGCTCCTATAAGTTTACTGTCAAGGCCTACACCTCAGCAGGCGAGGACACAGGCGTCACTGCCTCCATAACGCTGGAGCCATACAGTACGTGAATGTGTAGTTATGTGTGTCTAGCTCTACAACCATTACTTTTATTATAGGCTACAAAATATTGCACCTATGAATAGATGTTCTACTGCTTAAAGTCTATTCAGTACTATTCCTACTGTCTTGTCCTGACAGCTGATTGGCTGATACTGGAAATCTTGGCTTCCCTGGGAATCACAGCCGTATTCCTGGTCATCGTCACCTTCGTTTGCTACAAGAAAAGGAAATGGTGAGTGTGTTTTGCTGCGTTTTTTTGGGTTGTCTGTCTGACTGGTTGCTGGAGGCATTCAACCTGAGACGGTAGTTCTAGTTGATGTTATTTTAAAGTAACATTTTGCTCGGTCACCAGGGTGAAAAAGGCGTTCTATCCAGACATACCCGAGCCCAAGCTGCCCGGCGATTGGTCCAGGTCACAGGTACAGCATGAGTCTAATTCAATATGACCCTCACCACTAAACTCATCAAGTGCTAATTCTATTTAAAGAACTTACAACTGAGCGTTCCCTATTTGTTGACGGTGGTTGTCTCCCGTTGAAACTTACTCAGTGGAGTGTTTGAACACCCGGTGTGTCTTACAGGGGCCGCTGGATGTGAAGCCATCTCCCCACAGTTTGGTCCACATGGTGGAGAGGCCCGAGTGGGATTCTAGCAAAGAGGTGCTCGTCGTCATTCCCGAAGAGGAAGAGGATGAAGACGGGCTGGGAGACGAGCCAGCTGACACCGATGAGCCGGCCTCATTGCGCTACTACAACCACGTGGTAGACGAGCGGCCCATAATGCCGCGCTTCCCAGACTCCTCGGCTTCCTCCGCATCCTCTCTGGATTCGGCGCGCACCGATGTGACGTACACGGGGATCCAGACCTCGGGGTCCTCCTTGGGCTTCCAGCTGGATCCGCAGGGCTCCTCCGAGGACAACCAACCCCAGGCTGATCTGTCCTTCTGCAGAGGTGGAGGAGGAGGAGGAGGAGGTTACCGGCCCCAGATGCAATCTAGAGCCCCAATTGACGACACGGGCCTAGCGTCACCCGAGCCTTTCTTCGAGGCCCAGGCTGCCAGCTCCGGGGGCTACAAACCCCAGAGCTCCTGGCATTTGGACTCCCCCGTGGAGGCCGGGGAGAACGTCGGCCTGGCACCCTCTCTCGGGTCGCCCACCTCAATTGCGTCCACTCAGTTCCTCCTCCCTGACGGAGAGGAGCACGCAGATGAGAGGCGATCATCGTCGGCGGCGACGTGGTTCACCAACCTGCTATCATCCACTAAACCATGAAATCATCTCATGCTCACTGCTAGCAGTCAGACCGGGGAGGGGGTGGGGGGAGGGGCGGAGTAACATAACACTTTCTGATTCATTGCTGTTACCAGTGTCATGCATCAAAACAAGCCTCACCCATACAGTGTCGGTGAATGTAGCACTACATTCTTACAGTTGCACTTTGGAAGCAGCTTAATCATGCTATTTAAGGTGTTTATTCCAAACATACAGAAATATTGTTGATTTTCTCCGTCATGCAAATATCATGAATCAAAACCTGTATATTTATATATCAAATCCGTTCTATTCTGACAGCAAATCTCTTTCGTCATACCTCTTTTCAACCCATATTTACTCCCTAGAACGGGCATTTAGCAACGGCACATCCTGTGTTTCAGCTGGCTGTATCCACTTTTTATCTTGCATTTCAGATGTTTTTATTTCTTGTCGATGTGAACTTTGCCACACTACAGAAGAAATCTCAAAGCAGGAAGTTTTCAAACCTAATGACGGATCTGTAAAAGTAAGGGACGTTCTTTTTTCTTTTTGGAAGAACACTACAAAAGAACAGTTTGGGTGGAAGGTAGCTAAGCAGACAGTATCCATGTCTGCTGCCGGTCCGCCATCGGGATGATCTCGCCTGTTTTATGACAGCTGATGAGCTACTGAAAGGAAAAGATGATTTTAAAATGTATGTTTAGGTGGGACTCTCCTGGGTCAGTACCAAGGTAGCTCCTATCATTGCAGATATGATCTATTTTTCACAAATCACTATGAACAGTGAGATGTCAATTGAAAGATGTACCTGTGAATGAGAGCAGTGATTATTTGAAACATACAGGAGTGGAGCTGTCTGGAATTGTGTGGGTGATGAGCCCCCGTGGATATATACACTGATATAAGCTAGCACACGAATACAAACTAATGTAATTCAATTAGCAAAAACACTATTATGTTACTTTGGGCTGTTGTTGTTGTTTTCTTTATCCAGTAAAGGTTTTTTGCAGTATTTTTTTTTTTTTTTCTTGTTGAGTAATACATTTCACAGTCAGGCCAGTGTCTTCTTTTTAATGTTGCTACGTGTCGCGCGTTATAGCGTTAGGCGATTGGTATTGAGCAAAGTATGAGAGTTCACTTGGATCTTGATAAATGTAATGCTTCCAGACATTTGCACCATGTCGGCCTTGCTCCTAAATGTTTATGTATCATTAAAAAACAAAGAATATCTTACAATAATGCAGTTCAGAAATGCATTTTATCGGACATACAGTTCCCACTGGCACTGAGCGTCACGTACAAAGGATGTCCGTTTGAATCCATTTTAGCAATCTAACCGTTGGTTACATTATATTTGTGTGCTTGTGAGAAATGATGTTTCTTTGGTCGCTTTATGTTCAAGCACAGAGAGGTGGCAGATAATGCATTTGATGTTGATTTGCTGTGCTTGAATGCTCGTTTTTAGGGAGATCTTAGTCTGCTCTACATTTTACAGTTTTTTTTGTTTTGTTTTTCATTTCATTTCAGATTTTTCCTGAAGCCTCCTTATACATTTTGTGACTGAAAAAAGGGACAGTGGAGAAATCATATACAGGGAAATTAATAGAGAATTTCCAGAAATGCTATCACTTAGTTTTTGTTTTGTTTGTTTTTGACAAAAGTGTGTAGAAATGACCTTGTAACTATTGGTCGCTCGACAGCACTTTGGCATCTCCGTTACGGTGTGAAACACAGGCCACTAATAGCCAAAGTAGACTCCACATACTCCATTTGCTCTCCACTCGCGTGTACATTGCGGGCGTCGAGGATGCGCCATTGGCTCGGCTTCCCAAAAGCATCATTATGCAAAGATGACAACCTTTTGACATGGTTAGCCAGCGGTAACCAGGATGTTTATTTTCTATTTTTCAGAGCCAGTTTCTTGCTGGCCTGTGCGGCAGCCTGTGGTTTTATTGTTTCTCAGTGCCTCCAGACAACAAGCTTTAAGTAAAAACTACTGTGACAGGAATGATGACTTAGACGAACTTTAATGGATGGCTTCACTGATAAACTGACGACAGGCAGGCAGTCCTCTTTGACTACTGGGGGAAATGTGTTGCCTCTTTTTCTTTGTCTTGTAACACTGATCATGGGGGGGAAATGTGGTTGAAAGAATTGTACACCTTTCGCCTTAGTAGAGAGTGAACCAACCAGCTGCATTGTGAGATCAGGGGTCACTTCAAGGCAGTGGTAAAGGGTGAAGAGAGTTTAAATGTGCCTGCAGATTGTTTTCCTTTGGAGTCTGCTTTCTCAAACAAGCACGTCTTTGGAGAGTAACCTATGAACGCTATGTGTTACATGCTTTTATGTTGATTTGGATCAACGAAACGGCACCTTTTAATTTTTCCTCTAAATCTTTGTTTTTATACAACCAACTGTACATAATTGTCCATTTATTTCCGTATACAGTACAAAATGATATTCCCCAGGCTGCAACAGGCAGTCAAATGTTGACCGAACAGCTTTCTCGAGAGAATAAAGGCGAATGTTTGTGTTGACACCAGATGCATAGAGTCCTACCAAATGTGGAGGCCTCACACTTTGACTGTATAATGATCATTGAAAGATCGTGAAATTTGAATTGTGATCCCGTCCTCTTATAGTAGTTCAGCTTGCTTTGCATCCCGATCTCATCGCTGCAGTGTCGCTTAGCCAGACACATTGTAAGCAGGACTAGAATAATCACCACGCAGGCTCAAACGTGGCAACTGCTGACATGCAATTTTGTATTTTTTTTTTCCATTGTCCCATACATGTTTTTAATTGAGTTCATATTTCCTCTGTAGGACATAACAATTCTGTGCTTCATACAGCAGTGTACGCTTGCTACGTTACACATCTTCATCTCTGGCCTAAGATGTTTTTACAAGTCGATGCATGTTGTGTAAAATACTACTAAGAGAACAGCGGCTCATAAATCCTTTAAACTCCATGTTTACGTTACCCGATAGCTTTAAAACACTAACACAGACTAATGTTGTGCATGGCAACATGACTAGAGTATTGCGCACCCGAGAAAGGCTTTCATTTTCTGAAAAATGCTTTAAGATTCAATGATATTTTGCAGAATACTTTACTATTGATTGAACGACGTTGAAGTGCTTCTGAGTTCACACGTGAATGTTAACACTAATAACACTAATTGAAATGCTACTTGTTTTAAGGCAATAAAGTTATCTGTCTGGCCACTTGTCCGTTTCTCAGTGTTTTCCTTTCCACTTCTGTGCAGATGTGTGCAGGGGTTGGTATGGTGTTGAAAAACCTGAAGAAGTAAAGACATTTGAGATAGCAGATTCCAGGCGTGGATACGTCTTGGAAAATATTGCCCCACAAATTTCAGTTAAGATCGACTGAGAAAAATGTATATTAAATAATACTTTAACGATCGGGCAGCTCAATTAAGTCAGTTGATGTAACGTTTGTTCTCTGCGTGGGGTCAGACCCTAACCTTTTATTATTATGTTTCATGTACCTACTATATACTGTATATAAGAAGGTATTCACAGATGTTCCAGTGAATGCTGTGCGGCTGTGAACATTTGTTACACAGCAATCGAAAAGTCTTTAAAATGAATAAAATATATATGAACCCTGCATTTAAATAACCGTCTGTTTTCAGTCCAATAATGTTTTGACTTTCTGCCCTTCTCTAATTAGTGCAATGACGTGTTGCTAAAAATACATTCGTCCCTGCTGACCTTCAAAAGTGCGGAATTCTGCTGGTTCTGGATCAGTTTGCAGTCATTTCATCCCTATGGTTTTAATTTGGGAGCAGAAAATAAATCTGGTCCACGGTCAGCTGGGCCCGCCCACTCCCACGAGTGTGTGTCCCCCTCCCCCGAAGCACTCATCCCTGTTGACGTGTCACCATGACAACAGTGCACCTCTGGGTTTTCCTCCGCTCCTTGTTTTTCAGCCGTTATTAGCGAGCTTAAGAGTCACAGTGTTAACTACTAACACGGCAACTATTGTCATGTAACGGGAGTAACGTTATATAGTCTGAGTTGAACTGAAGAAAGAAGATGTCGGATATATTGTGCAGGTGGCTGAACGAGGAACTCCGGCTGTCGAAAGCTGTTGGTGAGTGAGACTGAAGTGCCTGCCTGTCTCACGTTACTGCCTGTCTCACGCCAGCGTGGCTCATTATAGTTAACTGCTAGCTTAATTATGCTAACTCGGTGGTCTGACGTTAGTCACCGATAACTGTGTCCAGCGTCACGTTGGCACACTAAAAGGTCAAATGCATGTGACTTTACAATTCTAACTAACGTTACACATTAAAGTTGATAAGCAGCTGTTAACTTATCAACACAGGCATGTTATTTTAAATGGTAGGAACTTAGTTTTATTTAAAAAAAACAAAAAAAACTGTTAGCTAGCTCCATAGCTAGGTTTGTGTAAGTTAACATTTCCAAACTAAAATTGTTCAGACAGGTGTTCAAACTTTAACGCTAAATATCTTTTTTTTAACCTACTTTAACGTTTGTCCAGTATGTTTTCGTAAGAAACACACATATAGTGTTGGAAATGTCACTGTTTGCGTAAGGCTTAAGGCGAAGCGAGTTTAGCTTATTTATAAAGCACATTTCAGCAACAAGGCAATTCAGAGTGCTTTACTGTCTTAAAACATCAAAAAGCATCGAGACAAAGTGCAGAAGAAACACACCACAGAAGGACACTTGAATACAAATACAAACGGTCATAAGTTACATGTTCCTCTTCACAGATCCAAAGAGCTTTGCCAGGGATTTCTCCAGTGGTTACCTGATTGGGGAGGTTCTGCACAGATATCAGTTGCAGAATGATTTCAGTATGTTTATGAAGAAAGAGTAAGTTGCACTCTCTCGTTTTCTAGCTATATCTATCCATTATCCTTTGTTTTCTTTTTGTGATTTAGAGTCTTGATGAATATTAAAGTTCACCACACTTTTTTTCATAGCACCTCCATCTCCAGGCTGAATAATTGTACCCGTGTTGAGCCTACTCTGCGGTTGCTGGGGATCTCCTTCGACATAAACACAGCCCAGGAACTGATGCAGGAGAAGGAGGGTGTTGCCACACGCCTCCTCTACCAACTGTACGTGTCGCTCGAAAAGAAGAAGACAGCCGAAGTCAGCGGCACGTTGATGGAAATCCTGCAGCCTGCAGTCAATGTTGGCCTGCACGAAAATGAGCATGAGACCTACTCTGATGTAAGTAGTACAAACAAAATGTCATATATTTTTGCGGTTAAAGTTTACGTTATTAACTCAACACATCGTCAATATCAACAAGCATCTTACTGTCTTTGTTTTGACGTAGCGACTGCATCAAGTGGTAAAACATGATGCAGAGCTGAAGCTCCAGAAACTCTCTCGGCACTATGAGGAGAAAAGCCAGCAACTGAAAGACAGGCTTGTTGAGACCCATTCCATCCAGCAAAAGAGACAACTCAGAGTCCAGGATGAGAAGAGACTGAAGAATATTGAGACGGTACTGGAGATATCGGATATTATCATGCAGTATTGCAATACATTCCCCTGTATTCTTTTAACATAAAAGAACGTGAAATGTTTGACCAAAGGTTAAGGCAGTCTTCAGATTTGTAATCCACTTTTGACATATTGTTTCTCAGTCCCAAATGTCACACAGCAGCATTTTGGGTGTTGGACATTAATATAATACTACTAATGGAAAGGTCATGCTAACTAGTGGGGAACTGGTTATGTTGCAGCTGTGGGTGAGTCGTCAGAAGCACAATGACGTCATGACTTGTAACCAGGCCACCATTGTCCAGGTGCCCAAGCCACCTCCCTACACTTCACAGCTCAACCTGAAGAGGAGGCAGCAGCAGCAGCAGCAGCAGCGCAGAGAACAACAAGTGCAGGTGTGATCCAGGTTAAATAATGATGAGATCATTTACCGACACAGGGCCAGCTATAAAGTGGTGCCCACAGAGTTGGTAGAGGCTGATGCTGGCTGACAATGAGCCTTACAGTAAGTTTACAGTCTTTTAAAAAAATATCCCTTCGACAATTTTAGATATTCAGGTGCAAGAACTTTGAGTTTGTTCTTTGTCGTTAGTTGTTCCCAGGTCTTCTTCAGACTTGCTGTGGTTTACAGAGGGAGGTATTCATTCAAAATCAATTTCTCTGCAGAGGTATTCCCAGGGATTTTCCAGATTAAGTAGGAATTTTAACTGATGACCCTCCGTATACAATACTCCCTATAAGGCAACCATGCCTCAAGTTGGACAACGATTAATTGAATTTCTCACAACACACACAAACAACACATGAGTAACGTGTTTATTTTTGGTATCTGTTCATTTTGTATGCAGATAGTCCAGACTGAAATAACCCAGTTTGAGACCAGGAAGAAACTGGTTACTTATGGTTTTGCTTCCTCTTCAAGGTGAGAGAAGATCAAACATTACATTTGGTATCATGTTGTATAAATGTTTGTCCTAGTGGTGTTGTATTGCTTAATAAATCATCATCATCAAACGTTAGGTGATTGAAAATGTGATTTGAACCTTTTAAATTCTAGTGGTCAGCCGTCCTCCGGAAATTTCCCCATAGCTGGCATCAGCCAGGGCTTTGAGGTCCCTGGAAGTGGAGCGAAGCTGACATTACAATCTAACAACAAGTATATACAGGATATCCGACAGAGGCTGGAGGAGAATGCAGTAGCTCGCGAGCAGAGAGAGAAAAGACGAGACAGATTCCTGATCGAGCAGGTCAAGGCCCATGAAGCTCAAGAGGTGCAACTTTAAGTTTAAACATATGAAAAACACGTTTTAAATAAATCTCACACATCCTACTCTCTTTGACCTCACAGTCTGTTATTTGGCATTCATCGTTTCTAACCCCAAAAACCACCTCACCCTGCAGGAGGCACAGCGAGAGGAGCAGCTGGTGAAGCGTCTGACGCGTCAGACTCAGCAGGAGCAGCGCTTGGCGACCCAGCTCCTCCAGATTCGCGTGCAGAAGGACGTGATCCGGAAGAACCGCCAGTTCAGAGAGCAGCAGTACCAGCAGCGGAGAGAGAGGGACTTCCAGGAAGCTCTGGAGAGGGAGGCGGTGAGATAGGATGAATAAGGAAGAAGAATAATTCACTCTGTTGTCGCTTTGTATTAGGCTGCATCAGTGATAAGCATGAGTAGTGTCATAGGGAGAGAGAGGGCAGGGTGGATTTTGGTAGTTTGTAACAGGGTATGAAGAGAAAGAGAGCTAGGGGGACTTTAGAGACAGATCTGTTATGTCCTTCAGGTGATCACACCCGTAGAGTAGGCGGAGTTGAAATGAAGGCAGATAGTTGGATAAATCAATGCCTCGCAGAGGATACAGCCTTGGTTCAGCATGGTTTCAGTGTTAAATATTCAGTATGTTGTTGTGAAGTGTGGTCATAGTGTTATTGTCCCAATTTTTCAGGCAGATTGTCGCACTGTTAAGTCTCATTTTCTGTGGTTATTTGCCATTTACTCCTAAGAGTGAAATAGTCTTTCTTCAGAGATGATTTAGGGAGAAAATCACACGATTAAATGTACATGCTTATGAAAGCTTTAATAGGGTATTATTGATATTGTGTCTTTTGGCAAACTAGGAAGCTGTATTCATTGTTATCTGCTGTTTAACATCAGTTATTCAGTATTATAGCAGGTCAAAAAAAAAAATCTTTCTTTTTTTTATGCAACCTCCAACATCAATAATGTACTGATTCCAAAAAATCATGTCTGTTAGTTTGTTTCTCCATCATTTTCCACAAAAACACTTAGTCATGTGTTTTGCACAATAAATGACCTATGTAACATCTTTCATCTTCCTTCATTACTTGCACACTGTGGTGATTAGCAGCAACATGTATGTCATGCCTTCTCCACTCACTCCATCTTTCTGGCTGGGGCCTGGTCTAGGCTCTGGCTCAGCAGGCTAAGTTGGACCGTGCCGAGGAGATCAGAAAGGAGCTTGAATTCTGTAACAGGATTGCTGCTGAGCGAGCTCAGGGCAGATACAAGAAGCACTTTCAGACCTGCAAGGACATTTTGGAGCAGATAGTGGACTTGGCCACCAAGGTTGGAGAATATCGACTGCACACTGGGAAGTACGTGACACAATATTGCTTTTAATGATACAGAAGTAGAAACATGCACACTGTATTTGGGCTTGAAACCTCCAAAAGTGACTCATGGTCAGTCGATTAATGAACATGAGGAAAATATAAAATGTGTTAGAAGCAATCAATGCAACAGGAACGTTCAGCTTTACTTAGCTCAAGACACGCAAGGGTCAAAACCAGGGGGAAAGGTTCAAACAGGAAGAAAAAAAATGTTAAAAGTTAAGCAACGCACACTAGCATCTGGCAGAGTGTAAACGAAACTAGACTGGTATAAGTACATTTGAGACTGATGAGGGAATGAGCTGCAGGTGAGGAAGCGGGAATGGAAAACCAGGTGAAGGGAATGAGATGATTGCAGAGCAGGAGGGAGTTACAGGGTCTGAAATGAAACGAGAGTTAGTGAGATGGCATGGAAGCAGAACAGATGAAGAGATAGACTAAGGTGGGAGGGGTCGTGGCAAAATATGCTCTTTCAGTCTCGGTTTGTCGCTATCGTTCATCTTGCTTCGTCATTTCTCTTTCTTTTCTCTGGGAAGACATTTCAGGAAAGTATTGAAAAAAACAGAAATCTGACTGAAATCTTGTCTGTAATGTTGTTTATAAAGTGAAGTTCTGCTACGGCAGCGGTGCTAATACAGATGGGAGTCAAAAACCTGTGAAAACACCAAATACCACTCTTGGAAACATTCTTGTGCAACTGACCAGTGGTCTAATAAAGTCAGGAGATGTCAACATCCTGTCTGCTCCTACTCACGATCAAACACATAATCTCCACAGATACCCTGCTCAATATTCACTTTGTGTGTGTCCTGCTACCTAGGTCTTACATACACATTACATATCAGCTCTTCTACTCATGTTTGGATGAAACATATTTTCAAATAGTTTGATCATTTTTAAGGCTGAATTAAGAAAACAAATTTGATTGACTTTGAATACATTTGCGCTCATTAAATGTAGCTTTGCCTTGTGTCATTTCTTGTGCTGTCATGTCCAGTCTGATTCCAGAGAAGCCGTTGAGAGAGTGGAAGGAGCTGCTGTTCAGTGGCCTGCCTCTCTATGAGCCGATAAAGTGCCAGCAGCCAGGGTTTGAGCTCTCTGCCCCACTAGACCCCGTAGAGCTTCAGAAGCAGGAGATACTCAAAAACCAGGACTATGATGAATACACTGTGAGTTTCAAACACGCGTGCAGAGTGTTTTCAAATCATGCTTGCCCACACGCCCTGAACTGAAGCCCTGAACTGTCTTGAGTGCTGAAGGTCCTCTTTGTCTGAGCCGTATGTCGTGTTTGTCAGAACATGGTAGGTGAGTGGGCGTGGCCAGAGGAAGCAGGCGAGACCAAATTGCCCCTTACCAACAACAACATCCTTGGACACGTAGTCCTGCGACTGAGGAACGTTGTTTGTCCACCCGTCATGGAACCCTCCCCGCCCTCATTTCCTCACTATACCATCAAGGCCTGTGTCCTGGGCAAGTTTTGCTCTGGGAAGACCACCTGCCTGGCCAAGCTTGCTGAAGGTACACGGCATGCAATCCAAACACAGATGCAAGCACACGCACAAACACAATTCTGCACCACCTAACTGCTGAAATGTGGAATTCGATTGGATGGCTTATTTGTTGCTGAGTGTGTGTGTTGTTTCCTGCTTCAGCCCATGACATCTACGTCTTATCAGCGGACTCACTGATCGAGGAGGCGCTGAATGCTTACCACAATGGAGAGGAGGTTAGTCAGGTACAGTAGAACAGGATAATAACTTCACTAGTATCCCTTTTTCTTTTATCTTCTCGGATTATTTTGCTTCAAAATGACTTTTCAGGAACATAAAAATCTCACTAGTCTCTCCTGCCAGAGCCAGAAGTGTATAAACCGGTAAACGCCGTAAGAGGTCCTCAATGATCGTGAGCATTTTAAAACATCCCTCTTTGGACAACAGGTACAGGTCACAGAGCAGCAGGAAGAGAAAGACGGCGAACTACTGCTCACATCCTCCACATCACCGAAGCCTGGTGGGTTACTGGAGCTAGCGTGATTCTATTTTATACTATGTGTTACAGTGTTGTTGCTGTTTTTTTGCTTTTGATGAAAATGCACTGCATATTACGTGTTTCACACAGCTGCTCGTTTGATGTGAGATACCTGTCACTCATAATCTCATTGTTTTTCAGATCTTGACACTCAAGAGGAAAGCAGAGACAGCTTTGTAAGAGTAAGTGTTGTTCATGATCTCCTGACTCTATTTCATATTTATTTATAGGTAATGTAACCTGTACTCAATTTATAGCACTAACCAACTTGATTAAAAATTGCCATTCCTTGCTAATACAATTTGGGAGAATGTGATAATTTAAAATGTTGAGTTATAAAGTTTTTTTTAATTTTATTTCCAGAATTGAATACTAAACTCTTTTTACCTGCTTACATGTGCTTATGCAGCTGTCTACCCGGGCCATGCAGGGAGCAGCTGCAGAAAAAGAGCTGACGAAAGGCAACGCCATCCCTAATGAGCTGTTATTGGACATCATGGTAGAGGCTATCAGGTGAGCACACAACCTGTATTGCTACGAAATACTTTATAGGAGTTGTTTTATCTCAGTTTTACCATAAGCCATTCATTTCACATAGTTAGTATCCCAACGATACAAACGGCAAAAAACCCACAATCACTCTCTAGACAGTGAAATATGGTTTGTGTCCTCGATAGGCAGGTTCCAGTTCAGTCAGGTTGGATCCTGGATGGCTTTCCAGTGGACATCACCCAGGCCCACCTGCTAGAGAAAGCCCTGGGCGGGTCTGTAGATGAAGGGAATGACGCTGTAAGCAGCAGGACAGAGCTCGTTGCTGATCCTAATCCACCCAAACCTGCACCACCCCCACCTCCTGTGCTGGATCTGGCTCTGCTGCTGGACGTCCCCGATGAGTGTGTGGTCAGACGTCCGTTCAGTCAGACGGGTACGTTGTACTAGTGTGAGTTTAACGGTATGTGTCCGTGTTCACCCAAACGTTGTGTGTTGAGCTGGCGAGTAACCAGTCAAATGTAAATGATGTGTTGGTGTGTTTATGTGGTGCTCTTGCCCCCAAACCTGGTGCAGAAACGGATAATGCTGCTGCTACAACCTCCCATCCCACAGACAAGAACTTGTATCTGGCACAGATTCCACACAGGTAAAAAATAAGTAAAAGAAGAATCAAATAATCAAATACATTACTGCTACTGCATGTTTGTCAAATATCTAACATCGTTTCCGTCCCTGAAGGATCACAGCTTTTCAGGACACCTGGCCAAAACTTGAGAAATGGTTTGGAGGAAGGCAAAACATTTTGGTCCGCGTTGACGCAGATGTGGACGAGGAGGAGCTTCACAAAAGGGTGGAGTCCGTCCTGCAGCGAGTTATGATGCAAACACAAGAAGGTGACTGGTTGTCATTTTAGCGTTAAGCGAAAGTCTTGTGTGTATTCAATGTCTCGCTCAGAATCAAGTTCTTCATAGTGCCATTAGATTAGGAAACATTTTCTGTTCTTATCAAACACTGGTGATGAGATTCTCTCTGTTTCTACCTCAAATGATGTATAGTAGACAATTTGCCCTCCCTGAGAGAAATGCAATATTTACTCACAATATTCCGAGATGTTGCCTCATCAGCTTTTGCCGCTCTTCCTGGTGACGATGTAGTGTTGGACAGTGGGGAAGCTCCGGACTCTTCCTTTTCAGCTCCACCTCCACCTGAAGACCAACCTCAGGGCCTCACAAACAAAGCACACGACGACGCAGAGTCCGATTTCAGCCTGAACAAAGAAAAAGCCCAAAGTGCGTCACCGTCCAAATCCAACAATGGTTTCATCAGTAGGCTGTGGATTACACATTCATAATTATACCTACTGATCATGATGTGGTTAAGACATGTTTTCCAACTGAGAATGAGTGGATGGCACATGTGTTTTCTTTACGTACATGATATAGACTTTATGTTTTCTAACGTGCCAGACTGATATATTAAGTATTTGGATACAAACGTCACCTCTGAATCCACTGAGTCTGTTTGAATATAAACAAAAGGTTTTTTATCTTTAATAGCATTCGACTAACTTGACAGACTTGTTTAAGGTGATTTAAATATGATTATATATTATGATACTGTTATTATTGATAATCATTAATGTCTATTCATGATATTCAATGAATATGAATCATTTCACGTTAATATAGTGAGGACTTATGCACTTTTCTTCTTGTTAATCAACTCACTCAGTGGCCAATGAGGACTCTCAGGGAGTCCCCGAGAACCCACCGGAGTCTGCCTCTCCCTGCCCAGGTTCATCCGGCTGGGTCCATGTGGATGAACCTTTTTCTCCAGTAGGATACAACTCCTTTTTATTTTTGCTTTGCTCATCAGAGTTGGAAGAGCACTCCTAATCTCTTCCTTTCCTGAAAAATCTTGTCGATGACATTTGGACCACATATATGACATTCAGATGCACTCACTGGGGGTTGCCACAGGGTGGCCCTCTAACATGATTCAACCCGTGGACCTGTGGTTTTCTACCAGTCTGTTTATGAAAATAGATGTCCGCTCTCCAATGCCCCCTGCTTTGCTCACATCATCTCCCCTCCCCATCTCTATCTCCAGGAGCTGCCAGAGTTCTTGTCTTCCCATTGGGACACGGTGTGCGATTCGTACGTGAACAACGTAAAGACGGTGATGCATCAGCTGCGCTCAAAACGATCTGTTATTGACCTTCATCTGTTCAACATCAGGTATTCTGCCTTTATAAGTAGTGTGAACATGGTCCTGGTTCTGGTCCTTCCCTTCAGAGGGCCCAGCAATACATTTCAGACCCAGTTAAAAGTTCCTCACAGTGACTTTAATGCAGTGTTAGTACAGGTAAGCACATAACGAAGCATTTGCTGAGTGGACACCTTTCTGTGCCTGTCATTTCCCCATCTATGTTTTTGATATCTATCGCTGAAGATGCATAAATCCCTTTGCCACTTTACTATACACTTTTTGCCAAGCCACTACTATTTTGTTAGCTACAATCAATTGACGCTTTTTATCCTTTTAATACTAAGTTGTGTCACGTTAGTTTACAGCTGCAGATGCAGAATGGAAGTTGAGTATTTATATTTAGCCTCTGAATACAGTTATTTTTGGATACAATTGAATATGACCCAAATGTTCATACCATAAGAATTAGAGGACATTTATGTTCATAAAATAAATATTACATGTATTGCTATGTAAGTATTACCTGGTTCCCCGTATCTGTAGAGAGGAGTACAAGCAGTACTTGGGGCGTCCAGAATTAAAGCAGGAGTTAGTGTCTCATTGGCAGAAGGACTTCAACAGCATAGCTGATGACATGAGAGAAGACGAGGATACCAAAGCAGAGCTACAGCTGAGGCTGGATGTGAGAACAACTTCTAATATAATACAATGCAAATATTCTTAAACTGATCATGCTGGCCCGCTTCAAAAAGTTTAAATACTAAATATATGGAGACGTTTCGGTATGTGTACAGGAACTGCGCGAACGTCTGTGGGACATTAGTGACAAGCGTAAGGAGGAGGACGAGAAAGAGAGAGCTAATCTCATGGGTGACGGCTGGTTGGAGGAAGACACTGCCGTCCTCGTCAACCACCACTCTGTCCTCGTGCAGGTAACGGTTCTGTTTCTGTGTCACCATCTGACTGAACAAACAGTAGTTTATAAACTACTTCCTTTTGTTGTGTCGCTGTGTTTCTGGCGTAAAGGCATGTGTGTCTTTTATGTGCTTCTTCAGTTTGACTTGCAAAACCATAATGTTGGATTGTTTGTGTTGTCCAGGTAGAGTTGGACCGTTTCCAGGACACACTCTGTATTCTCAGGCTCTACTATTTGAGCATGTACACACAGGTGCTACCTGAGCTTCCCTCCATGTTGGATTGTATCCCTCTACTGGACCACACAGAAGTTAAGCACCAGGACGAGAGGCAGGAAAATCACTATTAATAGCAACATAACTAAGTTGCAACAAGATAATATAGCAAAATGACAAACATTTTAAATAGTTTATGGATAATGAGTGCGGAAAGTGAAAGATTTATGTTGTTCCACCAGCACTGAGCCAGCCAGTGTGTCGAGTCAGATGAATGACGGAGAGGACATGAAGAAAACTAAACCGTAAGGGAGAGGCACTACGAACAGTTTTCTGCAGTCTGTTTGAAGATTAAATGGATGCTGTCATTTCCTCATAGTCCAAATGCTCCCCAGCACAAACATACACTCACACACAAGCAATTTCCTCCTCTTCTCCCGTTTTCCCCTCCTCCGCAGACATCCTGACTCCAAGACGAAAATCCAGGTTCAGCCTGAATCCGTCAAGGTCGTTTAAGCATTCTTAACAATGTAGTTAAATGTGTAATTGTGCCTCAAAAGAACAAACAAAACACCGCCACTTACATAACATTTTAATGACGATATGCCGATAATCTAGTAAGAGGTATTGACTCTTTTCATTGTGAACTCTAGCCACCCCATGAGAAACTGATGTCCAACTATGAGGAGGCACTCGCAGCAATCAGCCAATTGGTAATGCTTTGTGTGTGAGAGTTTGCATGAGCATATTATTGAGGTTCATATACATTTAGATATGCGTTTCTTTTTATTCCTGACATGTATGGGTTAAATATGTGTGTAGGTGTCAGCAGAAGCCCACCAGGGGGAGACGCAAGAGCAGAAGGAGGAGCACCAGACTCATAATCAAGAAGTCATAATGAGAATACATAAAGAATATGCAGCCGCACTGGATCATGAGGGTATGCACACACAGAGATTCACTATTTTCTTCATATCACAAGATATTCAATCATCATATGGATGTACTGTCAATATTCTAAGTGGCTCTTTTTTCTAAGAACTGTGTCACATGAGATATACATCACGTGTATCCATGTTTGTACTTTTACATGTAAAACATTAATATGCTTATATACTTGTGTTCCTGTGTGTGTTTGTGTGTGTGTGTGTTTTCCAGAGAATGCAGCAAAGGCGCGCATTGCGCTGGTGAAAGGTCATGGTCTGGTGATGGTGCAGTCCCTGCAGAGCAGAGCAGAACAGACATTAAGCGACATGCAGAAGTGGTTAGAAGCACACTATCTTGCAGGAATGAAGAGGTATGGCACAGTAAGAGTGCACGGTCATGTACGGCACAGTATGGTCTGGCTCGTGTGTGTAAATAAATAGAGGGACTTGAATGTGAATGTAGCAGCCACAGTGTAACACTGCACTGCTGTCCCTGTTCTATTAGTTGTTTTTGATTAGTGTGTCACGAATGCTTTCTGTATTTTATCTCCGTGTCATGTCACAATGGTATAAATGTGTGCATATATGTGAGCCCCCAGATATAAATTGTTGGACTGGCGGTGTTACTGTAAAGTTCTCTTTTTAATTCTATTTATTTGTCCAAAAAAACAAGTCCCAGAACAGGAGAGATTTCTTAATTCATGACAGCCGTTTAAGTGCTCTTGCAGAAACTGTTATACAATATAATATTGAAACACACAGCGCTTATGAAAAACAGTTTCAGTCCCTAACTATACATTGAAGACATGAATGACGTTTTATCTGTGCCTCTCTCCTTTTCTCTAGCATTGACCAACTGGCAGAAGTGGTCGGCCACCACATAGACGCTGGTGCTAAGTTGCAGAACGAGCTGGTGTTGGTACGTAACAACCTTTTAATTGTATTGATTTTCTTTGAAGTATCTAACCCAGGTAGGTACTGTATAATGTGGTGCTCACTGGTTGCAGGGTGGCTACTGCAGGATGACATGTCGAATGTTCTTCCAGCATGTGACCAGTCTCCTTTAACTCACTCCTCCCATTTTAAGATTCCCTAAATTCTCTTCTCCAGCAATGTACTGACTTCTACTTGAATGGAGACTGCCAAATGGTGGCCAGCCCGGCTCCGCCTCCCCGTCCACCTCCTCTGGAGAAACCCACAAGGTCCACGCCGACCGTCACTCAGCTGGAGTCGCTGCAGCGACAGCTATGCGACGTCGCTCCATCAGGTTAATACACGGGAGACAAGTTGCAATGTTATTGGGTCTATTAATCCAGCTATCCAATGATCTTTTCCCTTCCTTTCTGACTTTCAGGCCTCATGTCCAGTGCTGATTTCTTTAGTTTGCTCATGGATATCATCTCTGTAAACATGGGCAGAAACGTCTTGCCTGAGCTCTGGATGAACAACAATGAAGCACAGGTACTCTTTAAGCACAAAGTAGAGTAATCATTTATTTTGTCTTCGCCTTAAAGCACCAAATTGCAGAGTAAGCAACATTCTTGCACCATAGTGTCCGGTTACCATGAAAGAAACATTGCATGGCTTACAGGAGCATTGTCCTTTTCTCTTCTGTCCCCAGTTGTTGGAAGTTGTATCCCTCGTGACCGACGCCTATGAGTTGATAGACTGGCGTCAGTTTCTGCTCAGTGTTGCCCTCCCTTGGCCGTTTCCCTCCTTACCACAGCTGCTGGTCGTGCTGCAACGTTTCAAGGCAGCAGATACTGGCGACACAGGCTATGTTAACGAGGAACAGTACCTACAGGTCTCTACTGTCACTATAAATTCAGATTCTCTGGTCAGACACTCAAACAAAAAAGTCCAACTTTGGATAAACCTGTATCTTTAAGCTATCTATCCACTCTCACAGCCCCTCTTTGCTCTTGTGGCTTTATCATGCACTGGGACCCTCTTTCTACAAGCAGGCCTGGGTTCAAGTCAACCTAACAACACATTTAGTGTATATTGTACACTTTATATAGTATAAAGTGGAAACTGTAGCTTCCTAAACGTAAAAACAAATGTTTAAGTTGCTCCTCTTGACTCCTTTCTCGGCAGACAGAGTTGTGGTTTTCCAATGAGAGTGTCCAGCCCGTCCCGGAGGACCCCGCTGAGCCTCTTCCTTATGACCGTCTGGCTAACCTGCGCAAGGTAACTAAATTCCAATGTAAACTTTCATTACGTCTGAAATGGAGAATCAAGGTCATGGTACACAAACGATTTAAAAAGGACATAAAAACAATTGAACAAAGACAGAAGAGACATGAAAGAACATAAAAAAGCATTACCCAACTCTTTTAACCGTTACTATGAGAGGACTTTTCAGATATTAATTGAAAACACAGACTTATAGAGGATACCGTCATCACAATGCCATCAAAGGGGTCAAACATTAACATCTTGTGTTTACTGTTCATCCAAATGAACTGCACTGCAAGTACTAAATCAAATAAATTACCAGTAACATTTGCTACTGTTCTTCCTTCTCAGTTCTTTTTCCAGTTGTTTGCCGACCGCTCTGTCTCTCCCCCTCGACTGGATTACGTGTGCATGCTGCAGTACTTTGCGGCCGACCCCAACCCCAGACAGGGCTTCATCAGAGCACTCAGTGTCGTGCTGGGACAACATCTCAAGTACTCCTTCCCGGACCATCTTGTCAAGGTGAGTAAAGTAATCTCCAAAGAGAAGTGAATGAAACTTCCACTTCTTCATCTCCTGTCATAAAAAGAGTGATAAAAGGAGACAGGTGGTAGGATTTATAATGCCAACAAAGATTTTGTAACAGTTGCACATCAGCAGGGTAGCAGATACCAGCAATATCATAATACGTTGTGTGTACAGTCTATGCCCAGCATAGAAGAGGCTGCCGAGCTCAGCGCCTCAGAACTCGATGGAGACTACAAGGAAGAAGACACTCCGTGTGCATCACTCGCTTCGTTGGGGGAGAAGGAGGTGTCCATCCCTGCTCTCCTTGCTGTCATCTGCCACAAAGTCACCAAGATGAGAGACGGCAGCCCTCTTCCTCCAGGCTGCCTGAGTCAGGAGGAGCACACTGAGGTAAAAGCCCTGTGAACGTTCAAAGTTTAAGGAAATAAATGAATGATGAGGATTCACTTAGGAAATAAATTGTTGACTAAATGTAGTAAAAATGTAAGATTTAATCTTCAGTTCTGCACAATTAGTTTGTCCTCAGCAAGGTTTTTTGGTTTTCTATTATGCCTTCATTCTTTACATCAGTGTGCATATAAAGGCATGGCCTTTCTTCTAGTTAAACTTCAAAAGTGCGACTGATAAAGCTGACGAGCAAATCTTTCTGGGTTTCATGATTAAAAGGTCACTTCCCAGACTTGTGTTACAGCAGTGGGTGTTTTAAAGGGACAGTGTTGGGGACAATCCGTGAGGGGACAGTCTACACTTTTATTTGCATAACTAATAGAAAATAAATGAGACAAAAAAAAATACCGAACCCCCCCAGTATACTATAGAATCCAAGCAGAATTCTTAACCACATTATTAAAATGAAACTCACGGTAACACTCTTAATCTCTGCTGGCCTCTAGCAACTGGTGCGTTTGTTCAGAGAGCTGGACTACGAGCCTGAGGACTGCGCCCCCTTCTCCGTTCTCTCTCAGCATCCTTTCTTCCAGCACCTGATGGAGACCTCAACACACTACCAGCTTGTAGTAAGTCTCTCCATGTCGACTCGTCTCTTTGTTTGTTTTGTTCCCCGACAACACCGTCCGTTAGATGAGAATCTACTTAATCCCTCGATGCTGTGATCAGTCCCACATACTTATCATCCAAACTGTTCACCATCGCATGCGTTACCATTCTCAAACCTACACGAGGATTCACCTTTATCTTTCATCTCTCTCTCTCTCTCTCCCTCTCTCTCTCTCTGCCTCTCAGAACATTCATAGAGTGCTACTGGCCCATCAGGATGAACGAGAGATTCCTGAAGAATGATATAAGTGTTCTCATTACTTTAAGTGTTTGAAGTGTTGAATAAATCCATCCGCGACACAACTTGTGTCAGCATGTAGGCATGTCTATAACTGATGACGGTTGGAGTGACACCATAATTGAAATGACAACAATAAAATCAATGATGGCAGGATTGACCCCTCTTATTCGTTTTTTTTTTTTCTCCCTGACACACTCCAGCAGTTTTTCTGACTGACTTGTTCTTCTAATGACCTCTCTGACACAGAACAGCATTGGTCGCGGTCACAATGAGCACATTGTCCAGGATAACCTACATGTCAAGCCTGACTTGCCAGCAACTGCCTGCCAGGGCACCCGCAACCCTATGACAGTCCATTCAGCAGCGATATGTCCCGGTAGTCACTGCTCTCTGTCCACCAGTCACGTTAATGTGCATGCCGCCTTGAGAGAATGTAACTCCCGTTAACATTTGTCTAATTTGATACAACGAGGGGCTTGGGGAGCCACCCCTCTGACCCACCTCCCTTTTTCTCCGTCCCTCCCTTCCATGATCGCTGCAGGTCCGAGGCTCTCGGACCTCTCAGTGTCCGACTTGTAGAGAAAACAGAGCCGCTCACATGTGTCGCATAGACAGACTCGTACTCGCAGACTTGCATCCAAAACCTCCTGAATGATAAGGAATAAATCCGCGCCTTATTGTCGGAGCTTTTACGTTTGTTGCGTGAAAAAGCAGACTGAATACATTCTAGGTACATTGAACAAGGATTTTGTTTTTTTCCCCCCCTGTGTCGACGTGACACTGCAAACTGTATGAAGGAGTGTTCGTGGCTCAAACGGACACCAGATCAAAAAGAAGACTTTCAGGACTAATTGTGGTGCACTGAAAAGAGGATTTTATCAAGAATGTTTAATTTTCTCAGTTTTACGTTGGTAATCCCGCGTTTTCTTTCCGGCTAATATCTTGTGGGAAATTCTTCATTTGTCTGGATACAACTCCAGCACCAGTTACTCCCTGGATTCAACTTTGTCACTGTATTAGTGAGTTAAAAGGGCAAACTTTTTTTTTTTTTTACAAGGAATCCAGTTCACGCAGCAAGGTTTTCATTCCAGTTTATTTTGGAATTGGAAGACTATTTTCGGAGGACTCTGGCTGCAGGTCAGTGTGTGGTACTCTATTCACGACATGGGGATTGTATTCTGGATGTCTTCTCTTCTGGCTCTTCCAGTGCTTCAGTCTGCCAAGATCCTGACTGTCAGTCTAATTGGTGAGTAGTGGAGAAGTGTTGAAATGACCTTTACTGATAATAATAGAAACATTCATTGTGAAAATTTGTTTAGAAATATGAGAAGAATGAGCATAAGTCCTTGCCGGACTGGTAAGCGAGTGCAGTAAAAGGTAGAGGTTGCTTAAAGAGTTAAATTTGCTCCAGTATGATTAGAAATGCAAATTCATGTGTTTTGTTGCAAACTGCGAGCCATATTGTGACATTTTAATATTATATAGGTGGAGGCTTCAAATAAGCCCAGAGGACTTTCTGCCTCTTCCTACACTCTGATATTATTTATCTCTGTTATGTTTGTGTATTTTTTAAATTGTGCAAAAAATAAATAAACTATAAGCTATGTGTTCAGACAGCATTGCGACAGCACAGTCATTTTGTTTTGTCGCTTCTTCTGCCCTCCAGGAGGAAGCCACTACTTGTTATTAGATGAAATTTCTCATAACCTGCACCAGCACGGCCATGAGGTCCGCATGCTCTTGCAACTGGGAAACCCTGTTATTACAGGTAAACTGTACACACAGTACACACACAAACATACATATACAGAAAAGATACTTTCTTTCTCGTCTTTTTCTCTGATGCAGTCACTTTAATCTTCATGCAAATGACTTCAGATTCCGGTTGAATTCTCCCAGGATTTTCCTATGCAGGCCGTGCAGACAGTTACCAGAGGAGCACCTGGTCCTTAGGAGAGAAATACATCAAAGAGTACAACGGCTGGTTCCTGGAGCAACAAACACAGTTTTTGCTGGGAAGGTATATTGGGCAGACTCGGTTACATCGATTGAATCATGTTAGGAAGTCTGGTTGACCATCAGCATTTTGTGGCGCTTTAATTTATCCTAATATGAGGCCCAATTTGTCTCTGTTTTAAGCTTCTGTAGTTGAAATAGTTGAAAATATTTGTATCACACTCCCCTTTGCCTCTCGGTTTGTCTTTCTCATTTTCCCTTTCTTTCTCTTTCTCTCAGGGACAACTTGAATAACTTCCTAAACTTCATGGGGCACCTGTCCTATCAGTGTGACAGGCTGCTAGGGGACAAAGAGATAATAACTTTCCTCCAGAGGGAGCGCTACGACATCGCCATCCTTGATGCGTTCAACCCCTGCTCCTTCATCCTGGCACGCAAACTCGGTACACCGGCTGTCCTTATCACTTTGTTTTTTTGTCATAATTACCATCATCCTTTTAAATTTGCTTTTAAATGTGCTAATTCAGATGTATAGAGTTTTATTCATTTAAATCTGGCTACATCAGTTCCATTCCCTCTACTCTTGATTTTCTCCAGGTATCCACTACATAGCTTTCTATCCTGGCACTCTGAACGGTCCTCTGTCTGTCGCTCTCCCCAGCCCAGTCTCCTACATCCCAGTCTTCAGCTCCCAGCTGTCCGACCAAATGAACCTTTTGGGTCGAGCAAAGAACCTCTTATATTCTTTCTTGGCTCCCATCGGTAAGAATACGTACATAGGAGATCACATATTGTCAAGGGGTATTATCTGGCTTGCTTAATAACACACATCTTCAGTGTACAATGTAAAAGCCCCCCTAGACATGTTATTATTCTAAAGGAGCACTTTATTTCTTCTCATACCTCATTCTCATCTCATATGTAATATGCCTAAACAATATGTTCCAGAAAGAATGTCTGCAACTAGCCAGTGTGTGGTTTATGTAATACCCACTGACAATAAATGAGCTATAATAATTCAGTCCGAGTGGCATTCAAGAATGTTGGTAACTTTTTAAATGTGTCTCGTATCGAAGTCCAGGGACATGTATGGTCGACTTTTAGGGAAGTAGCCGAGCACCACCTCGAGTCAGGCTCGCCCCCTGGAGGTCTGGAGGAGCTGCATCAAGGAGCTGAACTGTGGGCCTTCAACACCGACTTCTCCCTGGAGTTCCCCCAGCCTCTCATGCCCTACACTGTGCTGGTGGGAGGTCTGCTGAATAAACCAGCGAAGCCTCCAGAGCAGGTCTCTTCTCTTGACACACCTATGCGAACACATCCGGGAGGTTTTCAAACTACACAACCATGTCTCACTCATCCTGCCGCACTCAACCTCGCAAATGTCCCTTTTTGTGTATTTCCTCTATTGCCCAGGATCTTGAGTTGTGGATCTCCAAATTCGGAGAGGCGGGTTTCATTGTCGTGACTCTGGGGTCGATGGTCTCTTCGGTCTCTGTGGACGCTCTGCTTGTGGAGCTGGTGGCTGGCTTCTCTAGGATCCCTCAGGGAGTGATCTGGAGGTAAACGCATGGCACAATTCATACAGGCACTGTTAGCATGGTTTGTCACAGATCTCGATTTTTGAAAATACATAGAGGGGGAAAAATCTCACATGAAATATACATTTTTTTCAACAGTCATGAAAAAACGAAATGTCAGGATGTTCTTAAGCCCGCAGTGTTTTGCCTGCAGGTATGACCCAGAGAGATGGCCGTCTCACCTGGAAAGACCTCCCAATCTTAGGCTACTGGACTGGCTGCCTCTCAATGACCTGCTGGGTAGGAACAGTCTGCCTCTCTTATCCGAACCCTTTGGCACAAACATAAAGGCGGGTTACAGTGAATGGTAGACTGTCAAAAGGCCATTACAGGTGTTACAGGAATTGTGGGAATTGTCTAAAATAATGAAGACACTGGGCCAAGACTGTAGCAGACAGAGACTGGGTCACTGCTGTACTGCAGCTCCATTCTCCCCTCTTATCCTCTTCATATATAAAGAAATACCACAAGACTCCAGTGTATTTATCAGTCTGTACTACCTCCAAACACTCAGTGATTTTGTTTTTTCTCTATTTCCTGTTTACCGCAGGCCACAAAAAAGCACGTGTCTTCATCACCCACGGTGGGCAAAACAGCCTGTTCCAGGCAGTGTACCATGCTGTTCCTGTGCTGGGAATCCCTCTGTTTGGGGACCAGTTTGACAATGTGGTGAGGGCTGAAACAAAGGGACTTGGCCTCACCATCAACCCCACACACATCACCAGGGAACTGCTCAGCTCCACCATTCAAACACTCATGCAGGACGTCAGGTACGTGGACGGACATTTGTGATGCCAGTAGAGCACAGAGACGTCCGTGACCGCCCTCCTCTTCTCCTAACTGTGTCTCCGTTTCTAGGTTCAAGTCTTCAGCTTTGTCCCTTAGCAGGATCCACAAGTCCCATCCTGTCCCCCCAGCCCTTCGACTCACCCAGTGGGTGGAGCACGTCCTGCACAGCGGAGGTGGAGCTCATTTAAGGCCGGCTTCACTGACGCAGCCGTGGTACCAGAGATACCTGTTGGACTTGGTGCTTCTTCTCTCCCTGGGGCTTCTTGGACCCGTAGTTCTTTGCTTGACTTGCTGTAAGAACAAGAACAGCAGGGACAAACACAAAAAGATACAATAGCAGTGCTGTACTAAGCGTTTCAGATGTATACCTCCGTTCTGTGTTACTCGTTTATCTTCGACTTGAATACTGTACCGATATGGGAACTTAAAAAGAACAAAAGAAAGAATTCTCGCTACCCTAAAATAGTGCAGATGTTCAATAAATAAGCAATGCTTGTTGTAACTGTTTCATACAATTCACCTTTAAATAAATAGAATAAATAAGACAATTACCAAAAGTGTAAACATGGTTTCAACACAAGTTGCCTTTTTGATCCCATTAACACTGTTGCTCAACTTTGCTTTTCATTTACAGCATTTTTTTTTTTGTACACGGCAAAGATTTTCACTAACTGTATTTTCACAGTTTCACTTCAGTGGAAAAGCTCGAACGCCAAGTGCCCTGACCTCTCCCCTCCCAGCGCCTACCAGACGTCTCGTTTGTACTGCAGCGCCACATTGTCCGAACACCTCTGTGCTGCTTTGACCTGGCCGTGCTGCAAGCAGCGGTGGTTGACAGTACACGCGCAAACACGCACATACACCCTAACTAAGCATTGCTTTTGTGCTTTTGTGCTTTTGTGTTGTAACGAGCCACGTTGGGGTAGATGAGTGCACGTTATTGTGTGCTGCTTTGCTTGTCTAGTTTGGGTGTAGACAAGGTTTTGGGTCATAGTCATAGAATATACTGTAATTCTCATAAATACGCTCTACCTGCAAAAGTTTGTGTGCGTGCGTGCGTGCTATGCTCTGCTGGCTCTTCAATTATTAACCACCTGCAAGTCTCAACTCTGACCCCCACACCCTCCTCTCGTGGTTTCCACTGAGTCTGCTTCCCCTTTTCTAAACAAGACACAAAAGCGAACAGCGATGTTTCACGGTCAGCGCTCAAGCCACAGTTGAGAGCAGACCAGGCCTTGGAGGAACCCCCCCCCACCCATTCTGTCCTCCCTCCCACTCCTCACATCTGTGTTGGGGGTTAGCAGGGAGGAAAATATAGATTAGCAAGGAAATAATGACCAATTAGGACGGCTTGTTCTCTGTCCATTCAGCTGTCCATTCTTTCATTCCTTTCCCTGCATTTCATTTGTCTGTTTGGCTGGCAGTTGCAGGTGCCAGTGAGTCTTCCTCTGTCTCGCACGCAATCCAAAACAGACGGGGCAAAGCAGCCAAAGCATGACGGGACGGGACCACTGTGAGAAAGAAGAAGAAAAAAAGACAGAGGCGAATAAAAGGAAACTTTAATGAAGCAGAAGAGGAACACAATGATGCAAAATGGAACACAGGAAAGTCATAGAGCAGAGAAGAAATAGAAACAAAGCAGAGACAAACAATAATGGTCCGAATACCACTCAATGAAACAGACAATGGTCTAAAAGGTGATAGGCTGTGTCACTTTTAGTCATTTTATTACCGCAACTGCATTTAATTTACAATTTTGCTACAAATTTTGGTCTTAAATTTGAATTTCAATCACTTATTCTTATTTTATTTACAACCATGAGTTCAAAACCGGTTTGCTTCAGGTATCCTGCAGTGACAAGCATAATAAGATAAAACATTTAAATAACGTCATTATAATCGCACCACAGAGCCATGTAAGCTGCAGAAAGGGGACGTTGGTGCAAAGGTTGTGTCCTTGAATCGAGCAGAAGTGAATTAAAAGCTCCCTACACATTTTGATTGTGCGACATTTTGATTTTGCACAGTGATCTGATTCAGCCACAAACACATTCATCACTCAGGTGATTCAGAATCAATCTGCTCTCGAGTTGGCCCAATCAGAGCAGAGCTGAACGACAACGTCTGGTGCTCTCACGCGAGGGGCAGAGCACGCCTCTGATAGGAAAGGAACTCGAAACATCAATGTCGATTTAAAAGAACAAATTAAGAAATGAATCATATATTATGTGTCTAGAAGAGCAAATAATATATTGCTGTTTTCTACTTTTTAATGCATTTTTGATATGATTATATTTAACAAATGCTTGTCTGATATTGATCTCAGTATTTTGTTCTTCACAGAGGTGGGCTCTGCCCCCCCGCACCCCCCCATGTGGGAGCACCAGACCGCGCCGTTCTGCTCTTTGCTCTGATTGGGCCAACACAAGAGCAGATTGTCTCGCAATCATGCCGATCACAATCACGTCATGATGAGTGTGTTTGTGTCTTTATATTGCTGGTTCTGCCTGGTGATGGTGGTTTGATAATGCCTGACGAAGATCTCTGTTAGATCGAAACGGCTCACAGTTAAATTACTCATGGCCTTTAATACAGTGTGTGGAACTTTTGTTTGATTCTTGCCTTAGTTATATATTGACACCCTTAAAACATGATTAGTTTAACAAGCTTTTTGTGAAGCCAGAGAGAGAAGCAGGGGCTCTGATGTGAATTTTGTACAAACGTGGGCAAAAAGGATGTTCAAACAAACCTGTAGCTGGCATTAGAAGATACACAGCTGCACACTTGTCAAACGGCTCATCAGAACATTGTCCAGTAAGTTCAAAGAGGGAATAAGAAATCAGTTTGATAGGTGTCTATATGAACCTTTCCTGTTGGCTCTGTGAGTTCCAGTGAGCCAAAAGGGGAGATAGAGGACGCTGTAGGGGTTTGGCTGCATGAGTGTACTCTGTTCTGTGTGTGTTGGAGTTCACATCTGTGTTGTTTGTGGGTTAGAGCCCCATCTAGTGACCTGAGAAAAAGGGAGACTTGTGCCTCATAAATCATGGCTTCCTGGACCAGAATTAAGGCCAATTCCAGAAATACTCAGCAGTAGAAAAGGGGAGGATATTTATTCAAATACTCTTATTAAAAGTTACAGCTTTCAGGATCTGGTACATTACTACCAAAGTATCACTGTAAATATTTGTTTCTGGCTGTACTTGGCTTCTTTGCAGATAAATATTTTACAAAAACATACACACAGCTGCAGGTTCCTGAAGTCCCCCCAGTCTAACACAACAGCTCTGCACTAAATCCTACCGCCATGAAGGTTATGATGCTCTGATTCAACTGTACGATCCTTTTGGAGGATGTAATTGTATCGCATTTTATCAAGAGGTGTTTATTAGTCTATTCTCATTTATATAGGGGTGGCCAAAATATTAAAAACACATCTTGTAAACTCAAAAAAATGAAGCATTACAATCTTCATAAAAGGTATAGGATTTATTGAAGCAATTTTGTATTAGACTGTTTTTTTAGCTAGGTGTAATGATAATAATAAACAGGCAACTGAATGTATGCTGAAGTAAAGAGTACTTTATGCTAATTTATTATTTTGCTTAACTCCACCACATTTTTTCCTCCACTACATTTATTTCAGTTAGGTAACTGTTATATCACAGATAGGATTATATATGCAAAAATACGAAAATCTTATAAAATATGATGCAGTTTTATACATTAAGCTACCCAACATGATGAAAATGAGTTGAAATTAGCTCCACCTGAACCAGCTATAAGATCATAATGCTGTTTACACATTATCGCCTAATAATCCAGGGATATACAACACTCTCAGAGGGGCCATTGTGCATAATGCATACTTTTATAATTGACTTTTTTGGGTATTTTGAATGCATAACTTTTACTTATAATAGAGTAGTTTTAGTAGAAGGCACATTACTACTTTTATTCAAGTAAAGGATCTGAGTACATCTTCTACAACTATATATTTGTATTCGGCGTAGTTACGTAGCGTTTATGTACATAAAAAAAAAAAAACATAAAATAAAATGCCACATAAGCGTCCAGTTGCCAAGAGGGCGCAATGTAATTTTTAGTGGACGTTGGTTATAAAATGCTTGTGACATACACGCGCCTGATTGGTTAAAGTGCTGCCGTTTGATTGGTCAGTGTGGACACAGTGGGCGTGGTTTAGCGTCAATGTTTATGTAGCCCGCTGCCCGTGTATGTAACCGCACCAAGGACTCTGCAATGTGATTTGATTGACCATACATCTGTTTTCGTACCATTTCACCCGCGGTCGTTAGCACATTATGCACCAGCCGTCGACATGGGGGAATACTAGCAGGTGAAACACGGAGGAAATCCAGGAAAACGCCGGAATGGCAGGCGCCTTTGGCTTCAAAGGCTGCCAGAAAATTCGAGGTCCGCAGATTAGGAAACTGCTCGAGGCGAAGGACTTCATTCTCTTCGACTGCGACGGGGTCATATGGCACGGGGAGACGGCAATAACGGGCGCGGCGAAGGTGGTGAGCTCGCTGATACGGCACGGGAAAAACGTCGTGTTCGTCACCAACAACTGCACCAGGCCCCGGGAGAATTACGTGCACAAGTTCTACCGGCTGGGCTTCACCGACGTGATGCTGGAGCAGATCTTCAGCTCGTCGTACTGCTCGGCTCTCTACCTGCGGGACGTCGTCAAGGTCCGCGGCCAGGTGTTCGTCATGGGCTGCGACGGAATGCGCAGAGAGCTGGAGGAGGCGGGCATCCCCTGCGTGGAGGAGGCGGACGAACCGGGCGCCACCATCTACGACTGCGCCCTGGCTCCGGACGTCAAGGCGGTGCTGGTGGGACACGACGACAAACTGACTTTTCTCAAACTGGCCAAAGCCTCGTGCTACCTGCGGGACCCGGACTGTCTGTTCCTGGCCACCGACAACGACCCCTGGCACCCTTTGTCGGGTGGAAGGATACTGCCAGGTAATGGTGGTGATGAGGCTGTGACTGTTGAAGCTCGGCCCCCTCCAGTGGGGTGTGTGTGTGTGTGTGTGTGTGTGTGTGTGTGGGTGGTGGTGTGTGTGTGTGTGTGGGTGTTTTTGTGCCAACCATGTATAGATCAGTGACCGGGCACAGGCCCAGGAGCCCGAGAGGTCAGTGTGATGCAGGGGCGCCCCCAGTAATGTTTAATGGGGGGGGGGGGGGGGGGGGCACATGGGGCCACTGAAGTCAGTGTCAATATGAGAGTTAAGGAAATCCATACTTTGGTTTTATATTTTCCAGCTACTAATTATCTGAAGTGCAAAGACAAAAAATAGTTCCCCCAATAATAATAATAACTCCCCAGTTTTAATCCTGTTTCCCTGTTCAATTGCTCATATTTCACTTGTTATATACTGAATATACCATACCTACAAAAAAAAATGTGTGATGATCCTTCAGGGGTGTTTCCCCCAAAACAATCTAAATAAAATCATCCAATCAAATGAGACTTTGGGCGACTAGCTAGCTACACTGGTCATATAAAAGTGTAATGTATGTGGGTCGTACTCGTAGTAGCTGACGGAGCAATATGGAGACATGGGAAGAGATGTTTTTATAATAAGTGGGCAAAAAAAAAATTCTGTTTTCATTTCCCAAACCTCATTCGTTCAAGACTTTTAAGGTTCCTTAAATGGTTTCCTATAAAATATATCAGCTGCAGTGTGCTGTATGAAACCATTGGAGAGTGTTCATCTCCAGCAGGAACCAAACAATAGAACTTGATGTTCACCTGCTCGTTCTAGCTGCATCTCTGCTGCGGCAAACATTCTATTCTGTCTAGAATACTGCGGTGGATTAACCATGGCTGAATTGAGCCATTCTTCTGGGCCCCACCGTTCACAGAGCAGCTTTATTACCGTCTACAACCCAAGTCACTGTCCGGTACTAAACAGTTTTGGAAGTGTCACAAGATCCGGTGATAATGGTGTTTTCACATTTTCAAGATGGCCACCCTTTAGTCCCAATGACCCCGGTTAAAGTCCACTCTGGTGCTTTCGCTGCACGTCATCCCTCCTCTCTCTCTCCCTTCATTTTCCTACCACCTCCATACTGTCGCTATAAAGACAAAAAAAATGCTTGAAATATTAGTTTGTTCACCGATCATCAGACTGATCATAGGCTAAACGATGCATAATACAGAAATATCTACATTTTACCCGGGTTGGAGGAGAGGAAGTGATTCACTCTGCTCTAACCTTTTTGTATCATCTTTACCCCCCCCCCCCTCCCGGAAGGTTCTGGGGCCCTCACTGCGGCCCTGGAGGTGTCCTCGGGACGCAAGGCCACTGTGATCGGCAAGCCCAGCCGCTTCATGTTCGACTGCATCTCCAGCCAGTTCCGGGGGGTGGACCCCGCCCAGTGCCTGATGATCGGGGACCGCCTGGAGGTGGACATGCTGTTTGGGTCCAACTGCGGCTTCGACACCATGCTCACCCTCACCGGCGTGTCTCAGCTCAAGGAGGCCCAGGAGTACAGGGACAGCGAGCTGCCCGCAAACCACCGCTTGGTGCCCGACTACGTGGTGGACTCCATCGCCGACTTCCTGTCGGCTTTTGAGGAACAGGAGGAACAGGGGGAACAGGGCAATTGACGGGAGTCCCTTCGCCTGGCATCCATTGCTTCTACTGCATTTCCAACATACCTCACCAACAAGGGCGCTGTTCATGACCAAGACACGCATCGGACAGAATATTCTCCCCCAAAAAGAATCAAGAGTAATCCAGTGCATACCTCGGTGTTTCTTCTCGTGTTGTGCCCATTTGTGACTTGGCAGTTGCTGTAGGTGTTAATATTAATCTATGAATATACTGCACTTTCTTCTCCATAGAGCTCACCGGTCGTGTTTGATGATGGCTTTTGAGCATCCAGAGGTATTTTTGTAAAACCATGAATTGTTCTATAACGGCATTCATGCGTTTAAATTCTTTTATTTTTTTTGCCAAAAGGCAGACATGTACTTACTGAGGCAGAATTGTGTTTCTCATGTGTGTTTTGAATCATGACGAGAGGAGATAATAAAACTGTGAGAGCTTTTCTGGGCTCTGGTGGAGACTTGAGATGACAATCTGCCAGTCAGACGAGGTGAAGTGTTCGCTCGCCTCTCCGTCACGTCTGCGCCGCTTGTGTCAGTATTCATCGGAGTGCTAAACGGCTTACTGACTTAGTTAGAAGAAGAAAAAAAAGCACCACAGGTCATACTGCACTGTTGTGAAATGTCGATGTTGTTAATGTTTGCCATATAGAGCATGCCAGCGACGGTAACGGCAATAAAACACCTGAAAATGTATCCTAAACATGTCGCTCATCTGTTGGAAGACCATCTTGTCCTCTTCCTCTGTGGTTTTCTACATCAAGCACGATAAGAACGCCACAATCAAAATACAATGTTCTTTTAATCATTTCACATGAACTCAACACCATTCCACTCACGACTACTGCAACTCCATATCCAGCATCTCCGAACAAACACATCAGTTAAGTGTATTGTAGTGAAATGCACCGTCCCATTGTCGTCTATGTAGCAGAGCTTCGTGCTTTCATTCAGGTGTGGGGGCATTGCAAGTGCAGCCCTAACATTATAATATGTATAATATATATAAGATTACAAGTGTTGAGCTGTTAAGTCAAAATCAGGAAAGCTGTTGGGAATAGTTGCAGTAAATAAAGAAAACGTAGACGCTACCCGCGTAGCTTTGCTGCGTGTGAAACTATGAGGATGTCCCTTTAGTATGAACTTAAAATACAATAAAGAGTTAACATCTAAAAAAACAATAAAATCAGCATTATATACATTTTAAGCGGCTTTATGCAACACTTTATTCTACATCATGTCTCATGTGGCAATAGGTTGAGA
Source organism: Pholis gunnellus (assembly GCF_910591455.1). Classification (NCBI taxonomy): domain Eukaryota; kingdom Metazoa; phylum Chordata; class Actinopteri; order Perciformes; family Pholidae; genus Pholis; species Pholis gunnellus. Next base: position 6,656,152 of record NC_136532.1, on the reverse strand, counting down.
TAAAGACAGACTGTCACACACATAAGGACTTTGGTTGCAGTGATCGAGTCGCTTCGTGTCATTCTGGTCCACCACGCTGTGAAGAAAGAAGAGAGAATACTGATCGGTAAAAAAACACATGTACGGACAGGAAACGTGACATAAAGGCTCCTCAATATTCACACAGTGGATACTACTTTATTTAGGTTTAACCTTTCAGCTTTTTGCAACTAGTTCATAAGATGCATTTCTTCACATTTCAACCATTAAAATCGACAGGAGTTTAAAGTCCAAAGGTTACAACGCAGGTTTATCTTGAGTACAACGGTACTGTTCTAACTGATACCTGAAGTCTAGAAGCCTTCTCACCTGGATGTAGTCCATCTCCTCCGCTGCCATCGGTCTCCTGCGGTACCTCGCAGGTAGCAGCTGAATAGAGGCCAGCGAATCTGGCGTGCCAGAAATTGGGGTCAGAGGTACGTGAGGCCGTGATGACGGAGGCGGCGTCGGGGCGCTGTGTGGGGAGAAGTTAACCGCTAACGTTTTCAAAGCCTCTTGGGCTAGGAAAGGAAAGAAGGAAGAAGGAAGAGAAAAAAAAGGTCACTGATGATAAAAAAGTCAACTCATGGAGCAGGAATCCTCAATGACGAAATGCTAATTTTCTAGAGCAACATCCATTCAATCCTCGCTAAATATTTATCATTTACTCCATGAAACAACAAAAGGTTACAGTATCAGTTACATCATCAACAGCTGTTTTTAGGGTGGGTTCATAGGTCATCAAGTGACTATCTGACCCTCACGCACTGTCTTCATGCTCACCATTGGGCCGTGCCACGTCTAGTCTTAGGGGGAACTTGATCAGAGGAGCGTGAGGCCGAACTGCCTGCAAACAGACACACACATTAGATCACACAGCTGTGTGGATTTAACAATTGAATGATAAAAAGCACGACCACAAGGTTCATTTTGTGTGTGATTGAAGTGATGACCGCAGCCTGAGACTGACAGGACACTCGCACAGAGTGTCTCAGATAACAGCAACTTTGCTTCATACTAACTAACGATCAGAGTGAAAAAAACAAGTGACAGACTGAGATGAACACTTAAAGTCTTGAGGCACGAGCAAGAGTCCTGGTACTAGCTTCTCACGTGCAAGATTTTCCTTTTTAATCACTGATTAGAAACTAAATGCAGTTATCATAGCCACCAATATATTTGGGTTTTATACTGAACAAAACTAAGCAAAGGTGAGGCATTCTTTTAAAACTATTTTCAGACTAAACAATGCATCAACTAATCAAAGAAGATAATGTAAAATGATTGGATGCAGTTCTAATCCGCACAACGCTAAACATTGTTTTTTGCTGGGCTACAAATGTAGCCTACTAAGTAAAAACAAAAAAAGTCTGTTAGATCAGTATCTTGAGCGAGAGAACCCAAAGTGACAACATTCACTGAGTACAAAGTTAACTGACAACAAGTATCTCTCCTAACTTTCAGTTCTTTTCTGAGCTCCACTTCTTCTCTGTACAAAGTTTTCTAACGCGGAGCTAGTTTCCCCCTGAACACAGAGGACTCCAGCTAACAGCCATGACAGACTGAGCTCACAGCACATCAGCCAAACCGTTTAAAATGTCAGTAACTCTTCATGTAGAACTAGTCAGTGAACGACTTGTTCTGCTGCTTCTGTCTCAACACAACATATTGCGGTTAAACAAGGACATCAACAAGGGTACGGCGGTGTTTGTCACCCACAAACGGCCTCGCTAAAAAAGCTTATCAACTGTAAAGAACGTCGGAAAGGCGACGTTTTTAATTTCCAACGTTAATCTGACCTCAACACACCGATGTCTACGGTAATTCAAATTGTGGAGCGCTGTTACCTGGATAACTCGGGCGGCGGGTGCTGCCATTTTGGAGCTGACTTTGCTTCCCATGACGACCCCGCGGGTTCACTTCCGGTATAGGGACGCTCCGTGCAACTGCCGAAAGACACCACAAGATAGCGCTGCTGTTATTGTAAATTGTTAAATCTATACCATAACACGCAGAAGTGGTCCAGAGGATGCGGTTCATGGGAATGGTGCGGAGGGATGAAGGGGGATAAGATGCCTCTGATAGTTTAAAGCCTACAAGAATAGCATCAATAACTTTTCAGTGACACACCAATAATGCGAGTATTCTAAGGCTATCATGTTAATGTATTTCACTATATGGGCTAACGTCACCTTACGGCTAGCCATGTCTTTACCTCTCTGGCGAAGCGGCCGTCAGATATATTGACCCAGCGGTTGTCCTTCGAGGTCAAATCCTCAGGCCATACTTCAGCCTTATCATTCCGGGTTGTGAGTTAGCCTCCTGTCAAAAAAGGACATACAAAAATAGACGAATAAAAGACCTTAATCCGCTCTAAAGCACAACCAGTCGAGGTCAAATGAGGCTCTAAAGACTTTTTTTCCCCATTAAGCTCCTAAAAGGCAATAATATTGTCTGTGTGATACCTAAAATGTCAATACAAGACTACTGTGCTAGGGCAAAGACAAATATCTCACCCTATCTCTGATTCCACTCCGTCTTGATAAAAAAAAACGGTCAAGGAAGGCTTATCCAATCAACGACGAGGAAAGTAGCAGAGATCGTTTATAATTTAAGATGTGTCACCAGCAGAAAACTCACTGTCAAGCACAAGCACGAATCTCTCAAGCTGCATTGCAAATATATAGTAATTACATATAATAGAATGGAGGTAGACGTAAAATCATCCCACTCTATGATTACAGCTCAAAGAATAGATAGTATAACCAAATGTAGCGTATCATCTTGTCCCTCTCTAATGTTAAAGAGTTACAAGAGCGTTTTCAAAAAATAACTGGGATGGTCAAATTCAAAGCAGCGGAAGTTGGATTCTTTCAGTATTTGTCCCCTTCACGGATCAAAATGCTGCATCCTAAATCTCCATAATGTAACTGAATATCATTTTTCATGTCTTCTAAACTCCATGTTTATGTAACATAGACTCAAAATGAAATGACGCTGATGACATAAATCACTTGTTAGCAACTGTTTTCTGACTATTCCCATGAGGAGTAACATTTTAATTTATAATTCATTCATTGTTCTTTAATAATGTAATTCAAATGATAAAACCTTTGAGCAGTTACTACTTGTTACCACTACTGCTAGCTAGTGGAGCATCTCTCCTATAAGGCTCTTTGTCCATGCGGTCAGTTTCATGTGGGCCATGATATCAAAACACCGCCATCTACTGGATCCCTCATTCATGTTCATGTCTTTTAATGTTTGCTGAAATTCCACATTCACAAACAATAAAGCTCATCCCCAACCCTTAAACCACAGTGTGAGATTAGGGAATTTCACAATCTTGATGCCAGTTTCATTATATGACGTAATGTTGCCTCACTAATTCTGGCCTAATAATCACATTGTACTTATCAATGTATTAGAGCTTTGCACCATTTCGACATGGTAAGTATATTTGTTATAAATGTTTGTGTGCATGGTGTCATGATCATCACATATCGATGGAACTGATAAACATCCACCCACCCACTAACAGCAAGAAACCACATTTCAACAGTCGCGTGGCCAATTCACATTTTATTAGATCTTCTTTTATTAAACAAACTGGTCCAGAGTCATGGAAAACAAAAAGGTCCCGATCTAAACATGGGCGGACTCCTAACTTGACACCACCCCCGTGGCTGCGCGTACTTTTTTACGACAGATTGCACGGTACAGTGGCGGACTCAAGTGAAGATTCGGCCCCTGGCGCTACACTTTCTTAGTTGCAGCACAGTTTACAAATATAGTGCATGCCACTATATGTGCAGTGTCAGTAGCTGCGCGCCACGGCTGTTTGACCCAGGCCTGTGTGACTGAGACTCAGTGGCTCTTTGACCTGTCGAACAGCTGCTTGAGTTGGTCCTCAGAGGTGGCCTCTTTCTGCTGCATGAGATCATTGTGGCCCTTGGTGACACCCCAGCTGTCGGGGGCAGACATGGAGGGACACAGGGGTCGACCAGAAGCCGGCTTCAGGTTCTCCCAGTAGTCACGGCGGGCTCTAGAAGAGACGAAGAGTCACACCAGTTAGTATTCATTCACACTTTAGGGTGCCATATTTATGGTATTCAGTAACAAAAGTCTCCTCTGACCTGGCTCTGACCCAGGGCTTGGTGTGCATCTCCAGACCAGCGCCCCAGTTGCCGTGTTTCTCTGACGCGACTGGGAGGAAGCCCCTCTCGGGGGCCAGCTCCTCTGCAACAGCCCTGATGTGGTAGGGCTCAAATCCACAGCAGCCGCCGATGAAGTGGATGCCAGCGTTGAAGGCCTCTCTGGCGTACTTGTGCATGTCCCAGCGGGACAGGATCCTGGGCTCCAGACCTGACAGGGGATTTATACACATTAGATCCCATAACCGTTATTTTTGGGCTACCTTGCAGCTGTGGGATGCAGTGCACCAGCCGGAGGGCGTATGCGCATGCACACTGAGAAAGCACTTATTTTTTTTTTTAAAGGTGTAATGTTATATGTTTGAAAGAAAATGCAACGCGGTGTTTGATTACCGAAGGGGAATTCTGGCAGGTCGATGAATCCCTGACAGTTGCAGTCGGGGGTGTGGAATGCCAGGGGCTGCACCATGTAGTGAGCCTTCAGCCCGGCCTTCTCCACTCCCTCCTTCATCATCTTGACAGCTTGCACACAGGTCAAGGGGTCAAAGTGGCAGTTGACGCCAACAATCTGGGCACCTACAGGGGAACATGCATCGGCGTGAGCTGGCTGTTACTGACAAGAGGAAGAAAAAACAGGTGGAAGAGACAGAACCGACTGTGGTTTACGGTTTTATGGTTTGGGTCAAATCTGTCTCTCAAATCTCATATTTGGCTGATTCCCTTTTAGATGGTTTTGGCACGAAGGCTGGTCCCAGTTATTCATTGTTAATACCAGTAGACCACGAACAGTCTTATCTCGTGTCTTGCCCTTGCCACCTCGGGAAATACTGCTAGTCACACTACAGAGAGGTCATGTGAGGAGAAGATGAGTTCATGAACCATTCTAACCATTTACTTTTGGCAACCAACTACAGGTTGTGCTCATGGGTGTAATAAAGAACACTGTACCCACCGGCTTTGACCAGCCTGACTGCACACTCTGCAGGTGAGACGCCGTGCATGTCTCCGTCCGGTCCGATGCACATGGAAGCAGCCACAGGCTTCCCTGTCTCCTTCAGCACCTCCACGGCCCACACGGCCTCCTCCACATGCTCAAAGTACTGCAGGACAGAGACATTATGAAGATCCACGAAAAAAAAAAGAAGCTCAATTTGATAAATTCAGTTATGGTTAAGCGATGTTTTTCTTCTTCTTTAATCTCTACCTCAGCGATCAGGAAGTCCACGTTCTTCTTAATGAACACGTCCAGCTGTTTCTTCAAGATGCCCTTCACCTCTGTCTCACTCTTGCAGCTCAGGTAGGACGGAGTCTGACACACTCCACCGGCAACCAGGGCGTCGCCCTCGTCGGCGACCTCACGGGCCAAATCGCAGGCGGCCTCGTTGATCTGAGCTCCCTGCGGGTCAAAAAAAAAAAAAATTATGGGCGAAACTGAGCTGAGAATCGTTTGTGCCAGTTTTCAGCGCACAGACAACCAGCCACCTGCGGGATGTTCTGCTTATTCTCATGAAAGTGGCGCGATGGCCAATTGGACTTACGGTGTAGGTGAGCTTGTTGCCCCTGTTCTCCAGTTTGTCGTCGCTGGCGTAGAAGGTGAAGGTCTGCATGACATTGGCCCCGGCCCTCAGGAACTCCCTGTGCAGCTGTCGCACTGAAATCATCAAATAAACCAACGCACGATGAAGCAAACATACAAGCAAATCCATCTAAACTGTGACACACGACGCACAAGCAAAGGTCATTTTGCAGGGAACCAATGCAGAGGATAATGAAGCAGCCGTTTAGAGTCCAAACAGAGCATTGAAGTCGGTACAACAGCTCGTTCTCACCTGCTTCAGGGTGCTCTGCGGCAGCTTCAGGCGTCCAGGGACCGGCCTTCACGTAGCCCCTCTTCTCCAGGGCGAACACGAAGCCTCCATCGCCGATCACGACCTCTCCAGCGTCGAGACGCTCCAAAATCCCCTGTGGTGACGGATCAGCGTGAGCTCAGAATGATGTAGATTGAATGTGACTGACATGTCAGGCTGGAGATGAGCCACTGAGGCCAAAGAGTCTGTAGGTTTATGTTCAACTTGACAGCAGCTGACACCAGCACACCACTTTGTAGTGTAGTCCCTGGGCAGCATCCCCCCCCCCCCCCCCCCCCCCCCCCTTCTCTCAGTGACCCTGAGAGTCATCAAGAAAGCAGCACATGTCAGAGAGCAGCTGCACGGTTCCCATTGACTGACAGACCTGAACCTTTTGATTCCCACATGCTTGACTCTCAAAGTGAAGTTAAGTGAAAGTGAACAAACTCTTTTCACTTTCGTACACTTGAGACCGGGGTCTGCAAAATGTATTTGCATCCACACTCTAAATGCCTAAATAATAGCAGTCACTGTGATGGGTTTGAATTCTCTGCCCTGGCACTAAATAGTTTCTAGTTTTTTTTATTGTATATATTTAAGTAAAGTCCCGCCCGGTGTGTGCTCATGTCATGAACACGCACCAGATCCCCATCGGGTCAAACCACACCAAGAGTCAGATTTGTCCATTATATTATTTGTTTATATTTGCTTTTATATGTATTTGTCCTTTCATTAAAACATGACAAATTCTGGAATTTGTACAATAATAAAACAACAATTTTAGAGAAACTCCTTCACTAATTTCAAGAAGAAATACCTCACGTCACTCTTAGAGATTGTTATGATCACCATCTACATCATGAGCTGAAAGGAAACAAAACTGGTCAGTTTAGTTGGTTCCAACTCAAGAGAGAAAACGAAGCATCGAGAAGAGTTTTAATCAGTTTTTCTAAGTCACTTTCTATAACTTCTTACATACATCCACATCCTGAAAGCCTAAACAGCCTTTAGACCAAAGTTCACACATACCTTCTTTGCTGGTGCCATAATCCTGCAGCTGTGCGGACCCCTGACTGCTCAGACTTTGAGAGGCTGAAGAGACATTAGAGAGGAGCAGGAGGCCACTATAAATCTCTCTGAAGCAGGGGAGGGGTCCAAATGGGAGCTGCTCTGATTGGCAGCGGGCAAATTACACAACTGCAATGTTTACGCGTTCCCCTCCCCTCTTTAACTGAATGAGAGTATTGTGAATGTCCCAGTTAAATATGGCTGTTGGTCTGTTTGTCTGGTTTCTGTTTTTTTGGACCCTGAATAGACGAGTCCAACTCAATAGTGGGCAGTCACCAACAAGGGTTGAGTCCCTTCTAAATCGGTGCATATGTGAAATGTGCGACGCATTCATGGTTATATTTTGATGCGGCAGTCCAATAGCACTCATTCCACACTGACAACACGTAGCCGTGAAATTAGGTGACACACTGAGGTTTATTGTTTGGGGTTTACAGAGTAATGCTCCACAAGTGGAGCATCGCTGTTACAAGTGCTTTTTCCATCTTCGGACTGAACTCGGAAAGTCTTCTTCCCTCCGGCCTCATGCTTAGGACTTGGCCTTCTTCTGCATCTCCAGCACGTGCTTCATTTCCTGGCTGCTGGTGGCCTCTTTGTGCTGCAGCAGGTCAGCGTGGCCCTTGGTCACGCCCCAGCTCTCTGGCGTGGACATGGACGGGCACTTGGGACGACCGGATGCGGGAGCGAGATGCTCCCAGTAGTCCCGACGGGACCTAGAGGGGGCGGAGACACAAGTTAAACACAGAGGAAAAGATGCACCGAGTAATATACTATTCTTTAACGCGTGTGCATTTCAGTGTTTTGAATATTTGGGCTGGTTTACCTGGCTCGGACCCAGGGTTTGGTGTGCATCTCCAGACCAGCACCCCACATTCCATGTTTCTCTGAGCCGGGGGCCACGATCCCTCTCTCGGGGGCCAGCTCCTCTGCTATGGCCCTGATGTGGTAGGGCTCAAACCCACAGCAGCCACCGATGAAGTGGATGCCAGCCTTGTAGGCCTCTCTGGCGTACTCGTGCATGTCCCAGCGGGTCAGGATCCTGGGCTCCAGGGCTGAGGAAGCAAAAAGGAGACAAATGTAAGAAGCTGAATACACAAATGTTGTTGTTTTTTATTTTTTTTATGTCCGAGCAAATTATATTACCGAAGGGGAATTCTGGCAGATCGATGAATCCCTGACAGTTGCAGTCGGGGGTGTGGAATGCCAGGGGCTGCACCATGTAGTGAGACTTCAGCCGGGCCTTCTCCACTCCCTCCTTCATCAGCTTCACAGCTTTCACACAGGTCAAGGGGTCAAAGTGGCAGTTGACTCCCACAATCTGGGCACCTGGAGAACAGAGGTAATTTGTGTATTGCCGTATCAGATAACACAGCTGACTCTCAAGTAAAGAAACATGCGGGTAATATCGTACCGGCCTTCACCAGCCTGACGGCACACTCTCCGGGTGAGACGCCGTGCATGTCTCCCTCCGGTCCGATGCACAAGGAGGCAGCCACGGGCTTCCCGCTGGTCTTCAGCACCTCCACTGCCCACACGGCCTCCTCGACATGCTCGAAGTACTGCGGTGAGAGAAACAACACAGTCACCACTGAGCGCTCACTCGCTCCACTAATCCTATTTGAGATTGAAGTCGCTCCAACAACGACCAGACTTGGAAACGAGAAGTGGATCCACCTCAGCAATCAGGAAGTCCACGTTCTTCTTCATGAACACGTCCAGCTGTTTCTTGAAGATGGCCTTCACTTCTGTCTCACTCTTGCAGCTCAGGTAGGACGGAGTCTGACACACTCCACCGGCAACCAGGGCGTCTCCTTCACCGGCTACTTCCCTTGCCAGGTCACAGGCTGCCTCGTTGACTTTTTCCCCCTGAGAGAATATCGCAGTTGATGGAAAAGGCCACAATCAGTACGGGAGAAAGCGGTATTGGCTGTAAATGTTGGGTGATATAGTTGGCCACTCACACTGATTTTCAAGTTCTGACCCCTGTTCTCCAGTTTGTCGTCACTGGCGTAGAATGTGAAGGTCTGCATGACATTGGCCCCGGCCCTCAAGAACTCCCTGTGCAGCTGCCGAACTAATGGAAACACACACGTTTGAAGCATTTAGGTTTGTGTACCTTCCCTCCATGTGGTTTTAGAAAACAGCATGTGAGTGTCCGTGTCTGTCTTACCGGCCTCAGGGTGTGTGACGGAAGCCTCGGGGGTCCACGGCCCGGCCTTCACGTAGCCCCTCTTCTCCAGAGCGAACACGAAGCCTCCGTCGCCGATCACCACCTCCCCAGCATTGAGGCGCTCAATGATACCCTTTGGGAGCAGAGAGATTTAAGCCAACACATCACTTTTGCTCCATGCTGAATGGCTTATAAACGTTTGCTGTTTTGTAGGTTACCTAAAGGGACAGTTCCAAAAACATTCCAAAATCCTGACCCGGTTACTCAAGATAATCCACAGACCCACAGTGTTGAGCTGTTACATGTAGGTGAAATGTATGGTTGAAATTAATAGTTCCTACAATTGCTGTGGATTATCTTGAGCGTGACTTCTGGAGATAGAAATTGCTGTTGACTTAAGTGCCATGTAGTCCCATTATATATATATTATTTTGGGGAAAGTTAGACATCACTATAGCCGATATCTTCCAAAACTATGCAACTCACACTATAAATAGCTCTACAGGTAAGAGGGAACGTGTATTTTTCAATTTTGGGATGAACTGTCCCTTTAATATCTCTACAAATACAACAGGGAAGAGAGACAAACGCCAGGCAGACAACATGTTACTGATTTAAAGACAATACAAGAGCGTTTGACAACGAGAGCTGTGTTGCAGTTTGCAGCAAAGTCATGACAAATGTCTGCAAAGAAAAAAAATGTTCTGATACCCGTACAAAGGTGCAGCGATAAAAGCAGTTATCACCCTGAGACGCTCCAGCAGTGACTGCTTTAGTCTGGTTGTTTCACAAACATGCACGCTCGCACATAAAACCTGCACTGACAGCATTTTCCGCAAGACAGCGCGGCCCATGGACCAACAGTACAACTACAACCCACAGTAATTACATGCCACAGTTTAGCGTCAACAGAATCTCTTTAGATTAAGAAGGCGGTTAATATAAATGCAGTATCGTCTGCATAGAGCTTTATATACCTTCTTGACAGGAGCCATCTCTCTTCTTCCCGGTTTCAGTTGAAGCACTAAGCACTTGGTAACAGCGAACCCCTTTTTTTTGCCCAAAGAGTGCAGAGAGTCGGCTCTCACCAGCTTTATACTGCCGGGTGAATATGGGAGGATTTAATTTCCTTGCCAAATTCATGTATAATTACCACATCTCTGTTTGGACATTGTGCAACACAGTCAGGCTCACAGATCAATGATGAAGGTACGGGCAGCAGTTGGTTCAGGTGAGACAGGGACATGCTTCTAGAAAGAGCTATGTGCCTGTTTAATGATTATATTAATATCTCCAGTTGACCACTAACCATTCGTGCTGTGTTATAAACTACAGTTTAGTTAATTGTGGGTCACTGTGGAGTGTAACACGTCAAAGAAAGGGTCAGTTTAAAATGTGAGCGTTTACTTTGGGAATGCAAATTAGTTTCCTGCAAATGAGCATTCGGTAAAATGTTAACATGTTGTTATTGGTTAACCAGCCTGGTTACGTCAAACCAAACCCTCCAAGGTGTTCGTCTCCTTTGTGTGACCTTGAAAACGTCTGATGCGATTAAACCTACGGTGTCCTCACAGCTGGAACTGTCTGCAAAGGCCTGAAGAGATAAGCTCGCATTGTGCACCTCGGTCCAATTCCTGCTAGTCTTGAGAACCAAGACTGATAAGGCTGGCAATGGTCCGTGCAATGTGAGGTGACTGATTGCAGCTTCTATATGTTGTGGATTTATATGAAGATCTCATAACAGAAGGGAGGTTTGTGTATCTTAGTCTTGTGCAAAGAAGCTATTGCAGAACTATAACTAAAGTAATTTTCAAGCAGAAATGTCCTGCACTACAGTAAATTCAATGTGTTTGGGCTTTGTACTGTTGGTTGAATAAAACAAGACTTTTGCTGACATCACTTTTGGCCAAAGGACACTGCGATGGATGTTTTTAATCATCTCTTTTAGACAGAGCGATAAATCAAGAAAAGAATCCACAAATCATTCAGCTGGTTGCTGCTCTTTGTTTTAAATACTTCAGTCCAACATTTCTGAACCACATTCTCTTAAACAACAGAAACCAGTATAAAGCAACACTGCTGCATGTAGAGTTTTCCAGGTTAACCAGTAACACCTCCTTTTCTGCCCACAGACATGTGCTAAAACGTGTACAAATAGGCACGGCCACAGACAGATACGGGGGCATTGACCTTCGGCGGAGCGCCGGTGTGTGGCTCTGTCAGCTCTGGGTCGAGCCAGTTTCAGGGGGAGTGAGATAGGCCTCCCTAGGGTGTTTATCAACAGAGTCAAAGTTCAGAGAAACGCCTCCCATCTATAGTTCACAATAGGGTTTCATCAGCATGTGTCAGACTTGCACAGATCCTGTTACCCTCTGCGGATCGAATGGAACTGTTCATAAAAGTGTTACATCCTAAAAATGGATTCCCGCACCAGTTTGCAAAAGTCTGCAAAACTATGCCTTTAGGGAAATAGACGGTTACATCACAGGGCAGCCCAAAAGTTACAAAGTTATAACGGTTCCTCAAACTGGTGGGAAGGCGATGGCTCTCGGCTTACGACCCAGTCATTCATCAAACAGAAAAAATAGTTCCTCCACACAGTTAACTGGCTGTATTAAGAGCGGAGTGGTCTTTTTTACTATAAGGTGGAGAAGTTTCCCTTGCAGACGCAGCGCAGCAGGACCAAAGGGAAGGTGTTTAAGTGTACATGTGTGGTGCACATGTTTGTTTTTTTAGGGAGCGATTGTCCACACGTTTGCGAGTGTGTGTGTGTGCGTATGCGTTTGAGTGTAGGAGCAGAAATAGCTCAAGTGTCACTGAAGTGCTGAGTGAAGCAGCAGATCTCCACGGTGGAAGAGACCCCCAAAATCCCAACAATCCTGTTCTGAAGAGAGCTCCACCAAAGTGAACGCTGCACACCGTGCCCACTGACTGACCCAATGGCTTGTGCAAACATACAGTGAAGGGACCAAAGCAGCTTGGAATGATAAAATCGATTATATAAAGGGACTTCTTTCTTCCAGTGATCACCTTTTGGATTTAGATCTTTGTCTCTTTTTTCCAACCTCTCCTTTGCCTGTGAGGTTGCACCATAAATCCAGCTCTGTGAAATCTATATATCTATCATATCCCATTTCTTCCGAGGTCTTCCAGCTATTCCAGTTCGGAGTATCTGGCGTTGACCAGCAGCTGTACTGAGTGACTTTTATCTCTTTGCAGCCACAACTAGTTCTCGCAGGCTGAGGCTGGATCTGAGGCCGTCCGTGCAGTTGCAACGGGACCAAAGGCTGAAGCAGAGGGTGAAGGGAGAAGGGGCCGACGGCCAACTGGAAAGGGGAGGGGGGGGGGGGGGGGTCTCCACAGTTGGGACAGAACTGGAATGGTTGGAAGCGAGGCTGGCTGGGAAAAGGGCCAAATTTGAGGAGGCATGAGAGAACGGAGGAAGAGCGTGCGCAAACTTTTGCAAGGACGTGCAAGCCCGGCTCTTTCTGTGGGGAGCCACATTTGTTGTGTGAAGGACCTCGGTTGACACTGATAAAGTCCAAATTAACTATTACCTCAGTGTTGCTCTTTTGGTCCGGTGGCAACACAATTAGGACAGAGAGAAGTTGGTGAACCATCCCAACATGGGTTAATGTTTTTGAGTTGCGTGCCCAATTTCTTCAGTCTGGTAACTAAACGTGCAGAGTTTGTGATAGTTGGGCCTGAAGGCAGTGAACCTCATGTGCATCGTAACATGCAAAAACAGCACTGACCCACCTCTACTCCCTCTACATAACCTGCACACATGGTCCGTTGTCCGCGTTGCTTCACTCTGTCCCCCTCGTTCTACAGGGACTCCCTGTGCCACTGCAGCCCCCTGTTTACCTCCACCCCTTCCTCTGGTCCAATCACGGCTCAAGCTGAGGAAGACATTCTGCTGACACCGGCCATTCTTTGCGGATTTGTGGGCCACAGAGCGACAGATAGGGAGAGAGACGCTAAGCGGGAGACAAAGAGAGCGGGAGAGCACTCTGTGGCTTTCATAAAGAAATAGCATCTGGTTGCACTGCACCAATCATGACTTCTTATTAGGTTTTAAAATGTTTAAAATGTACTAAACAAGAAGAAGCCATTACAAATGATACAATGTCATACTGATTTAGGACACAAGAGGGCCCACTAGTGCACTTCCTTCAGTTAGTGCAGTGGCTTCTCTCTCTTATGCACACTTGAAACAGGTTGCACTGAGCTGTCCACGGCTCGCCTCCTTTTTCACTCTATGTACTTGAATTTGTCACACCTTCACATTTTGTATTTTATATTATAGTAACAATCACCTAAGTGACACATTTTCAGCACATCAGAACGCGCAGACTGATTTGTTTTCACAGCTACACCAGTTGCGTCACATACATTTTGTGACACACGTAAAGTTAAGCGAGGGATGGTTTGATCCGACCGACCTGTAGCTCACTGTAATGAAGCGGCCGCGTGGCTTTTCATAACATTCTTCTTTTCATTGCTTCTTGGTGAGAGGCCTCTACGGAGGGCTTACAGCGCCTTATCTTTGAACGGCTCCTTCTAATCTCATGACAACTCAACAGCTGGTCCTTGAATGTATACAAAAAAAGGAGAATAAATCATCAAATATCAGTCAGATGAGTGGAAACAAAATCCCGGGCTGGCATGTATGCAGATCATTGACTTGTTCTGTTTTTTAAACCACGGCCGTAGGGTTATGAAAAGCATTCTTGGGGAATGAGCCTCTTCAAATATCAGATTGAGTTAGCTGGTGTGCGTTGTTGCCCTTTTGTTTGTTAGCAACCACAGACGTGTTGTCCAAACACAATTCATGAAGTCACCTTCATCCAACAGGTTGTGTTTATTTTGGCAAAAAACGAACAGCAGTGTAACGCTGCTGAGTTAGGTTTGAACGCTCGGTGTGATTTTACGGGATTTGGGTCCTCCCCCCGTGTCTGTGGCTTGATTAATATGTTGAGATTAGTAGAAGGGTTTGTCAGATAAATAAAATTTGGATAAGCAAAGAGTAAAAAATATTTGTACAACATGTGTACACCAAAGTACAAAATCACCAAATAAGATGATCTCTAGTTTAGGTATTTATGACTCAGACACAGATTGAATAGCTTGCTGTTTTTGTTTATCCGATGAAGTCAAATACAACTTAGTTATCTGTCATGTTGAAAATGTGTCACGGCAGAGACATCAGAGCATTTTCTGTCTTATAAAGTCTTTATTTCCAAAGACTGACGTCATGCTCGGCTTGTTCCAGCAGGCTCTGTTTGCTGTTTGAGTGACCTAACTCGGTTGGGATGCTCTGCTTTGCTCTGTTTTTGTGGCACAAAGTCTTGTGTCACCTTTATGTCACACTTTATTTGCGTCTCATGTGTGACCTCATTTCCAACAACAAACCGTATACTGCTGGGAAATCCCTCCCAAAACAAAAATGGAAATGATGGATTCTCCTATTTTTTTCTAAATGCCAGGTCTCTGACCACACTACTGCCTACTGTATGTTTATGTTTACCTCACTGGACTGAGATATTTTAACCCATAATTAAGCGGATTCTTTCTTCATCGGCTGGCAGTACATTCTATTGAAGTTTATGAAAACTGGACAAAAATGTATCTGTTTTGTCATTATGGTTATATGGTGTTACTTTGCTAATATTCAAGATCTCATTTATAGTGTAGAGGCCTTGAATTCTACTTATTTTACTCATTTTGCGGCTGGCTAGTTAGCCAGCTACCTTGTCAATGCCACCATGCTTCCATGCTAGCGTTACACAGGCCAAAGAAAACCAGCAGAAAAACAGCAGGCTGCTGGCCAGCAGCAGCAGTGCTAGTCTATGGTCCCTTTGCCTCACTCCTTGCCGCAAAGAGGCCCCTTTGTTGGGACAAAAGCATGAAGGGGCTCCAGAGACTAGCTAACCAACTAGCCAGCTCTGGAAATGGACAATTAGCTCGCTAACTAGCTAGCTGTCGCGGTCCTGGAGGGTGAGTGGTTGTACATAGAAACTTGTATTTTCGTCATTCATTATAAAAAAACAAGAACAGCACTTGCTAGCCAGCGTTAACTAACGTGTTCAGAGAATTATTCTGCCTCCACCTACCTGCCCACAGATATACTTCATCATGTTTACAAAAAGTTTGTATTTCTTTTTCCATCCCATCAATCACTTTTTGACCTCTCAGATGTATCTTGTGATCCACTGGAGGGTCCTTAAGCTCAGTTTGAGAAGTAGCCTACTGCTTTATACTGTGTTATACATTTGTTCATGTGGAAGCTTTTGAGGCATCTGCTAAAGTCTGTTTGTGGCACATAAACCAACTCCCACATAAACCTACAATTATTGTGTCACTACTTTGTTCGCCCACGCAATCCAAATACAAAGCCCTTGTTCACACAAAGGCCACCACTCGCATATATCTATTGGTAGCTTTAGAATCTGTACAGCTATATATTTAAAGCATGCTCTGCTGTTACGACAATTATACCAGCCCTTATTTTCACACACAAATACATTTCCGACATGCACCAGGAATGGCATCATCAAGAGAGCATTACTTCCTCCCCACAGCCACTAACCATCAAACCCAATCATCTCTCCCAGTGTCTCTTAAGTCTTTGCATTTCCCCATGGTGTTGCCCTCAACATCTTCATCGCTCTGCAGACCGGAGGGCTGTGGTAACCACACTTTTTTTTTATTATTTACAGACTTTCATGCCTCCCACGGTGTTCTCACCAGGACGACACACACAGAGACAGATCTTGGCGTGGAAAGAGGAAGTCCAGAAGGCAGGGCCGTCAAAATGAGACAGTGGCACCGTGTGAGCGAGGAGACAAAACTGTGAGTGTATGAAGCTTGAGGCCGTGAAGAATGTCAGGAGGGTGGCGTGAAGAGCTGCACTCAACAAACTCCCACTGCAGCATCCCACAGAGGAAATAAGAGCTGGTGTTAACAGGCTGGGAAGAGGAGTTGCTGTGCTTTTTTTTGTTTTTAGGATTCTGTAGACACGTACAAAATATACACACAAAAAAAAACAGCATGCAGATAGTATGCAGTAAATACCAATGTGGTGAAACTTGTCTAAAGTGATCACGAGTAGACCCCCATCAATGTTGACACTTGATGGGATCTTTGCTAACATCATTTATGATAGTCTAAAACGAAAGAGCTTTACCCAACATGAGTCACGTGTGTTGAAATAAATCAGAAGGTGAAATAATCACATGACAAGCTGACTGGACTCATTATATTTATAAAATGACTGAAAACTGCTCCAAGGAGACATTCAACATTTAGTCAGCGATGAAGCATGTTTATTAGATTCGGATGCATATTCTCTGATGGGATATCTAAACAAAGAGACTGAAGGCATGAAGCTGAACAAGTGTTCATTAAGACAAAGCTCGAGGATCATCCCTCCACCATTCTCTTCTCGTGAGAAATTGAAAAGAAAAAAGCGGTCTCCCAAAACACACCAGAACCAGCATGTTTTTCCAAACCTGTCTGTAAATGATACCTCAGTTACTCAAGTGACTCTTAACAGAACTGCGTAAGGCCTTCATCAATCTACATGGACTTCCTCCAGCAATTTATCACCGCCACCATTTAACATTGCTTATAAACCACACAAATCCTTCAAAACATGCAGTTGGGGCCCCGGCGTCGTTCACTATTCCCCGCTGTCATGTATTTCCCCCACTCAAATATTCATATGGTCCCAGTGTGACAGTCAGTCCCTGAGTTGTCACCGTTCCACAGACCACATTGTAATAAATGTGGTTTATGTCTCTGGCTCAGCTCCCTGAGTGAGAAGAGAGGAAGGAACACAGTTTCTTCTCTACAGGAGCAGAAACAGCGGGCAGAGGGAAGCTGATCTGAGATCTTTCCTGGAGCCTCCCGTGAAGAAAACAAGGACGGAGGTTCTCTTATTACTTGGTGCTGCCCGGTAAAACAACGCAGAGGTGGAGACACTGCTGTCTATGTACGATTACATCTAAAAAACAGAACAGAAAGTCAAAGTTGAGTCTCTAGTTATATAAAGTTCTGCATTGTGGTAAATATGCATTTTTGCATTGTTGAAAAAAAGTTTGATGAGGTGATCAATACCACCACTCTAGTGTGTAGAGTAAATTAACATGCAGCCAGCAGCCGGTTAGCTTAGCTTAGCATAAAGACTGGAAACAGAGGGAAACAGCTAGCATGGCTCTGTCCAAAGGTAACATAATCCACCTAGAAGCACCTCCGAAGCTCCCTAATCAACGTGTTATTGTTTGTTTAATCTTTACATAAGCCAACGTGTAAAAGCCACATGTTTTTGGTTTAGCGGTTTGGCAGATGGATGTATTTCCAAAAGTGTAGAACTATTCCTTTAAGGATAAATCCAAGCAATAGAGGGGGCCAGTGCCCCAGTAGCCTAATATTAAGCCTGCACTCACTGTAAATTGGGGTTTCAGTATCTTGCCAGAGGGCACTTCGATAAGTGGACTGAGGGGGCCAGGGATCGAAACACCGACCTTTTGATTAGTGGACGACCACTCCTTGCTTGAAATATTAGTTATTATTATTTGTTTTAAATCAATATAAGGAAAATATTATTGACTCAATTTGTAGGAGAAACATGTAAATCGTACAATAGGCTCTTAAATTATGCACATTAAAAAGATGTGTGATCAAATTGTTAACATGTTGATGGGTACATGTGTTAACCCAATTACATTGTTATAATTATATATCTATAATTATATTTGCATATTCCACATTATTATTTTCAATTGTCAATATCTCAGAGTGTACCCTACGTAAACTGTGAGAAAAAAAGCTTTGATACACGAAAGTAAAGAAAAGGAGGAAAAGTTACTTGAAAGTAACTATAAAGGAGAAGCGTGAATAAATGAGTTGTCTCCACGCGTTTATTGTTGGGAGTTTATGGGAAGCGGAGTCAGAGTCCAGGAACTCGTCATCATCTCTGACACTTTTCTTCTTCTTCTCTCTGAAGACAAGCGGAGCGGGGGGAAGGGAGAAGGCGGAGGGAGGAGAGAGGAGAAGAGGAGAAGAGGCCGACGTCAGACGGCGGTGGGACGGCTTTACGTGAGGGCAGAAGGAATGAGAATAATAACGTCCTGAAGAAAGGAGACTCGAGTGAATGAGAGCGTGGAGAGCTGCGCCGCGCGTGGAAGACAAACCAGCGTTTCAAAACAAAGGACAGCTTCTTCTTCTTCTTCTTCTTCTTCTTCTTCTGCGCCTGCAGAAATCTCTCCACGCCGACTTCCCGTAAGTAGAAGACAATGCGACAGGGAAACGTGTAGCGTAGCTGTTTGAAAGCAGTGATGTCACACATCTCCTGATCGGCTGGCAGGTTTCATGTTGCCAGAAAAGTGTCATTAATGTAACGGTTGTTGTTGTTGCAGGAAAGTCTCGCTTGTGGGTTAAAGTCCCTCTAACTGTCAGGAAAAGACTATCTTTTCTCAGAACCAAGCGTTTCATTGCACAAAGCTGAGTTTAATGCCAGCTGTTAGTAAGGAAGTTTGCATGCAGGCATTGATTCTGAAGCAACCACATGAAGACAACCCGAGTGGAGATGTGTTGTTTTTTTTAGCATTTCTTTGGTGGGATGTGGACTGGGAGAAAGTGAGGCATCTAAAGGTGCAGCTCTGTGGTCCCACAACATCTGGCAGCAGCTGAAAATCACAGCACAGTGTCTTATTAGAGAAGTCACCTCCACCAGAAGCCCAACTGCTTATTACACAGCTCTACTTTATTATTTTTATAAATTGTTTTTACATCCCAATCTGTCTTTCACACGCGTCCGTGCACGCAGCAGCTCCTCTGTCTCTCTCTTTCCACCGCAACCCCACGTCCTTGAAGTGCATGGAGGAGTTCCACCCATGTGAGAGCCACCCATGGAGCTCTCTGGCCCGATGCAGGCTGAGAGGGGAAGTGGCTCCACATCTCAAACTAAACAAAGCCAGGAAAACCGTTGCGTGTTTATTCTAGCCCAGTTCAAGGACAAACTATAGTGACATGATGAGTGGAGGGAGTCGCCGCCAACTTTCAGAACTTTTACACTGTTACAAAATCTGATTTTTCTTCAATGCCTAACACAAATATTCCAGGAGTTATAGTATGCTGCTATTATGCTGTAATTGACTTTTGGTGTGATTGCCCTGACCCTGCCATCTTCTCCTAGATTGAGTTTTGGCCACCGCCCGGGTAACAAGTGCAAACTTGTTTCGTGTCACTGGATCTGGATGGAGCAATGTGATGGCGATAGCTAAAGGAGATTTATGTTTTGAGTGGTGAAAAAGCAAGTTGTGCTTTATAGTAAACGCAAAAAAACTCCTGTCTTGTAAAACGTTCTTGTGGCTGTATGTGATCTGGTTTATACGAGACAGAAGAGAAATGTGTACCGGACTCTTCTGTGATTGATTTCAATCTGTGAACATCAGCAGAAAGTTGTACGTCTAGGACCATGGTCAGTGTTTTATGAGTAGAACTTGAAGAGGATACGGCTAACTAAACATACAGATAGCCATTTCCAGTTCGTTGCATTGTTGCTTATCGTAGCTTTTTAGCTTATTTGATGGATTCTCTATCTTCTTGGAGGCCCACTGTTCCCCATTCAATTCCCCAGAGTGCAAAAATCATCTTGTAAACTCTAAATAACCCAGTTCTCACAGCGCAAGTAGTGACTTTCCACGACAAGTCCACTGATCTTGTGATGTAAAATCAGTGAAGTGCCCCTTTTAATGCAGAAAAGTTGATAAAATCTCCAAACTGCTATAATATAAAGTATACGCAACTATTAGTCATTAGTCAACATCCTAAAGCCTCCCATGCGGACCCTCAAACATCACTGTGAAAGGGACAATCTGGAGCTGTTGAGAAGAAGCAGAAAGTTTGTGTGCATCCATCATCTTTATAGAAACAAACCATTGAGCAGAAGAAGTGTGTGGGGGGGGGGAGAGTACAGCGTAGGCCGTGTCATTCCTGACTCTTTGTGTGAGTGAAATGTGAGGGTCACTCTGGGGCTTTTGTGCGTCAGAAACTTTGGGGCCCCTACGGAGTCGGCGTGGGGAGCGCGGGGGGGCCGGGGGTGTTGCACAGATTGAATAGGTTAGGGGGGGCCACGGCGGCCGCTCTTTGAGGACCGGGGAGGTGCATTCTGGGCCAACGGTGGCATGTCTTTTGAGAGCTGAAGAGCGAGCAAGGGGTGGGTGGTGGTTGGGGGGGGGGGGGGCGTCGGCATGTCTTTGTGCTGCCTTTGTTTGAGTTGAGTGGCACCAGATGAAGCGGGCCTTCCCTCTTTTTTTTTGCACTTCAGGCACATGCACGCACAGACGGGCCTCGGCCGACGCTCTCCTCTGGGTAAGTCATGCGCTTTGATGCAATTACACCCCGGACGAGCGAGCGCAGGCTGCCACCGGCTCACAGTTTACGGGTGTGTATTTGTTTTTGGTGTTTGTGCGTCAGTAACTGTATTGTTTTTCAGCACGCTGTGGGAGGTGGTGGGGGGGGGGGGGCTCGCACTGTTGACTTGCTGTTTACATTTCTGGGGCCTCTTATTGTCGTCGAAACCTCTGCCCCCCCCCCCCCCCCCCCTTCCTGGTTGTGTTTGAAAGCTAGAGCTGCTGGCATGTCTTCACTCCAGTCGGGGAATGACATTTAATGTGTTTTTTTCTACAGCTTGAATTGCTTTATAGCGTTTAATCTGGGTCTGTAAAATAAATCTAGAGCGCTAAACTTGCGTTTCATGGCCGCCTTCACTCAATGGCTGGAGTCATGGGACGCAAGTTGTGGCGAGTGCCTATCCATGGGAAACATTTTCTCCACTTGCAGCTCTTTCATGCTCTGTTTATGCAGGACTACCAAGGCGGTGGCTCACGTGGTTATGGTTAGAGAGAAAAAGGCCCTTGAAGAGTGCGGATCCGGGTTGTTTCACAACGTTTGGGAGGATTCGAGAAAGACTCGAGGAAACCAAAGAAGCTGAACTCGTCTTTGTGTCTCTTTTTGGAACACCTCTCCTCTCCTGTTCGGAGCATGCTGGGAAAGCAGGTGGATGTTCTCCCCCCCCCCCCCCCCCCCCCCCCCCCCCGAGGCTACAGGTTTAGGTGTGACAATCAAAGGGAGCCACAATGTACAACTCATTAGTTTTGTGTGTAAGTTCTCTCATTTTCTTTTTTTGTTGGAAAAGGCTTTGTTCTCTCGTCGTGGTTCGGGTTTCACAAGGTCACAAATCTGCCATTTCAGACCGCCTGGGGGTGGGGGTGGGGGTGGGGGGGGGGCAGGCAAACAGGAGCTCGGTGTTGATCTTTTGCTGTTCGGTGGATGTAAATGGAAATTTACGAGGCATTCGCTGGAGGGCGTTGGTGTGTCTATTCCGGCAGGTGTTATGGCTTGCCCGCTGTTCTTGCACAGAATAGAGACTTGATGACGACTCATGAAAATGAAGAGGCGATTGATTGAGAATTGGAGCGGTTGAGAGGGTACGTTCAGTATTCAACCTACTGCTGTTGCTTCATTCTTCGTCACTTCGCCTGGAGCTCGACTGCATTCTTTGATGAAAGAGGGATACGTTTGGTCCTGCCCAACTCCGACTGGTATCGCACTAGTTTCATATCGCTTGTTACTTTTTTTTGTATTCTCCTGACTCTCTTTTTGGGATTTCCTCACTGTCCACATCTTGTTGGAGTAGCTGTGTGTAGCCCTGAAGATGATGAAGCAGCCTCTTGTGTGGTTTATGGTTTGAGGGCCTTCCTCCTGGCTGGTCCAGATGCATGACCAGACCAGACCAGACCAGACCAGACCAGGCCAGGCGCAGCAGCTTAGGGAACAGATTGCCTTGGTTTGAGGTTGCTGGTTCAAGATCTGTGGATTCCTCCCAGCCCAGATCAACTGGAGGGGGAGGGGGGGGGTCATCAGATCTGGGTGGGTGATCTAACGGCTCAAATATGCTTTCCTAAACTAGACACGCACCGATCCCCCACTGATGCCAGTTTTCATTCCCATACTGACTCAAATAGCCGGATCGTGTACGGGTTATAGTGGGTGGGTCTGGGATTGGACACTACTATTTTAATAAATAACAATTCAGTGCATTTATATCTACTTATTTATGTGATGCCTGACACATAAAACCGTGATCCCAGCCACTTCCACACAGTGAGGCATCGAGCTTATTAATTTAACACTGGTATCCGATCTGTACTCGGTTTCGGGCCGGGCGATATGGAGAAAATCTAATATCCCAATGTTTTTTTTACCAAAGATCTTGATATTGCAACAATAGTGTAGGGTTGACTATTGGTACAATACATTTATAGATGAATAATCATCAGTAATGTGGATATAATGACTAAGTGGTTGAAGGCAAATTATAGAACGGCTGGCAGAAAATCACTTTACTTTAACAAACCTGGAAAAGACGACACTTCCGCCATATTACGATATCCAAAATCTAACACCACACCTGGACTCACAATCACAATATAATATATAATATTGATATGTCGCCCGGCCTTAGCCCAGGTATCGCTATCGCGACTGAAACAGTCAGATCGGTGCATCCCTATCTGAAACATTGAGAAACAAAAGCAGCTTTCATTATCTCTCTCGCTTTTTATATTCATGTAATCTCCAATTCATGCTGTGTTTGACGCTGTGTTTATAGAACGATCCGAGTCAGCTTCAGATCTCTCAACCACCCACCTTCGGTCCTCGTTCACTTTCACTCTCCAGAACAGACCACGGCGGCCAGCACTCATTACCTCAGCACCTTGGCATGCTACCAGAGCCTTTTGCTGATATCTCAGACCAATTACTCCAGATTTACTGCTCGGCGGGCTCCTTTAACTAACGGCCAACTGACTGACCCACATACGCCTCGTGTCCACTGCTTCGTCCGGGGCTTTGACGGGGCTCGGCTCAAAGCGACGCTACGCTTCATTAGTAGACATTTTATTGAGCCGACGGGCTGCTTGGCCAACGCGTTTTCACTGCCAAACCGTTGGCCCGTGACACCATGAGAGAAAGTTTGTCTCGCTAGCGGCAAGGAGACTGTTTGGTGTTGGCTTGCTGAATGAAGGATTGGGAAACTGTGTGTGAGTTGGCCTCAGGCCTTCACTGCGTGCACGTAATCCTGTGGGGCGGGCTGGGTTTCTTGCTTCAGGACCGGAGAGCAGTGTGGGAATGAGCAGGTCCAGATCAGATGCGGAACGGCGTCGCTGCTTTCATCTTGTGGCGTATCTGCTGTATCATCGGTCGAACTCGGCATCGTGGGAGGATTCATGAAAGCGCCAGGATACCCCATGATCTGTCTTTGCTGGTGTTGATGCATATCTATGACGGTGGACTACGGAGAGAGCTTGCGGTAACAGAGATCTGACTGTTTGAAGATGCATATCTATCAAAAGCAAGTGGGAGGCCGAGACCTCTCGGTCATGAATAAGACATAGCTCTGAGCGTCTGATGTGCCGCGAAGTGTAAAAACGCACAAGAAGCCCCCCCGACCTGGCCAAGGAATAGCTGCACAAGCTCTTTCCCTGAAGTCTGTTCAACAGCCAGCAAACAAGCGGAAAGCGTCCCTCAGTTTCAGGATGCGGTGACCTCTCCGCAGCGCGCACACGTGCAGATCACCAGCTGTAAAGACTTAAGATCTCAAATTCAAATGACTGGAACATGTATGATCTAGTGTTAGAGATGATCTTTTTAGTATGAAGTAAAGATGAGATCAGGGTGGCCGTTATATCAGTAATGTTCACTGTCAAACTAACCAGACGAGACGTTTTCACCTCGCTCTGAGTGCCGTCCTTACCGAGACGACGGAGAGCCGTGATGAGGTATGAGTAAAGGGATTTCTGGGGGGGGTGAAACAAGGTGCCCGCCGACTGCCTCGACGAGGCGTGTTCAGGCTCCGTCCCTGTAGTTTCAAGAGGCAGAGCGGCTAATTTGAGGAACATCGCAGTCTCAACAGTCAGCGCCATGCCCGGCCTGGATGGACTGTATAATCAGCTGTAAACAGAGGATTCAAACTCCACGGAGCAACCCAAAACTGTAGCCTGGGTGGCTGAAACCCATTGTAAGTACTGCAGAATGGAAACTGTGATAGCAACAAGGAGGGCCATGGTTATTGTGAGGAGGCCTGGAATGAACTCAAGGACTGTAATAAAATAGGGCACACCCCAAACCATCGTCAAAAACACATAAACACGCTTGCAAATGCATGTTCCTTTGTCGCTGTAATTCCCCTGGAAGCAGAATCACAAACTTCAGACATCACCTGGAAAACCCCTGTGTGACGTGGTTTAGATTGACAGAAGGTAGTCGGACGGATCGTTGCTCACGAGGCTGTCGGACGGACACTGATGCTTCCTGTTAGCTTCCTGTTTATTTCTGCCGTTTCCTTTTCTTTTGCCGGCTTCTTTATCCTGCTGCTGCTGCTGCTGGTCGTTCAGCTGAAACTGAAATTCGCTCCCTCAGTTTATCTTCGGGCTGGCTAATTATAGACCCGCGCATTTCGGGCTGAGGGTTCACGAAATCTCTAATTAGGTTTGCGAAATTGTGGAACGAGAAAACATTTTGAAGCGGAGACGTCGATGTTGCAGATTTAAAGCATCACACAACCGTGAACTGCAGACACGACTGAGCGACACCCGCATCTCAAGCGGTTCAAATCCCATTCCTCGGCTCCTCACATGCTGTCATGCCTGTGACTTTGTTGTTGTGACCCAGTTCTGCTGGTTTCCACTCGACCTCGGATGAATCAGTCAGCCTTTTTGGCCGCATGAGATAATACTTTTTATTTTGTGATGCTTTCGCCTTGAACCGACTCCGATCGTATCAGACAGAATACAGCGTCAGTGTTCATTCCCTACAGATGTGGTGGAGTGATTTACCATCCCGAATGGAGGCTGGCGGGGAGGTTATGTGCAACCTAATACCGCAGTAATTTCCCTGGGACTTTTCATCACCAACACAATTAATAGAAACAGTAAACTCTTATCAGTTTAGCCTCCCTTCTCTGGTATGTAAAAGTTATAAATCTATCTGATTTAGACTCTTTCTAGAAGAATTGTCCCGTTACAAACCTCGCTGTCAGCAGTTGGTAGGGACTATTTCTTCAGTAGAAAGTCGTTCTAAAAGAAATACTGGAATACATTTTCTTTTGGGGAAAATATATCTTTTAATAGAACCCTAAATCGCGGTTCAAGTGTCGGTAGGTCTGGTGTTGTGCTCGTTGACGGCTGTTGGAGAAACGAAACAGAGCTTAAAAAGCAGGATTGGGAGTAAGAGACATCATCTACATCAGCGAGATACCTAAATCCATGAAAGAAAACCAGCGACAGAAATGGACACCAATATGGCAACAAGAGCTGAATAAGTCAATACAACTATGCAGATCGTTTGAAAGTGATTTACGGAAGAACTGCTCGACCTCTGCCGCATCGCGTGTGTGATGCCGCTGCTGATTCGTCAGGACAAAACAAACTTCTACCCTCCGCACACAATGTCAAGCTGATTGAATGAAACAAAACATTTTAACATTTCACTCTTTGATTATCGGGTTAATAATGTGTGAATTAACAGTCATTTAACTCAGTTGTATTGGCACGGAGGCCCTAAATGTACGGATATCTCAAAACCTGGGAGAAAAAACAACCACAGTGTTTTCATGGTGAGATACCACCAGAGATAAGTTCGGATATTTTTCTTGTATATTTTGTGTATCTTGTTTGTGTGATTAGACCCTTTTGAACGTCTCGCAACCTTCTCTTGGGGGGGATCACCAGGACAGCCGAGTCCACCACGCTGTGTATTTAAAACCGGCTCCCTCATACTTTCCCGTGTGTGTCATCACAACGCTGGATCACGACACTCATGACATCAGAGAGCTTCTGAGAAACCCTCCGTGTTTCCACGAGGCCACGGCTGTGTCGAGGCCAGTGTGGCCACGGCAACGAAATCAAAACATAGACACAGCAATCGCAATCGCTTTGATTGAGACTCACACACGCTCGCTCAAACACACACACACACACACAAACTGATTCACATGCACACACAGGATTGAGAGCTCTGAAAAAATGTCATCTGTTAAAGTTTACAAGTTATTTGTAATCAAGTTTGGATTGCTGTTGAAAGATTTTTTTTCAGACTGTAAAATGAATTGATCTGCGCTGATCTGTGTTGACAGCCGCTTGGTTGCTAAACACACAAGGCTCCTGTCATTGCTCAGATGAAACCGATCGCACAAAGGCCCAGGGATCTGTGAGCGGAGTGACGACAGTATGAACTTGTGTGTGTGTGTGTGTGTCTGAGTCATCTTAACTGTTCCGACGGACATCTGGAAGTGTTGCTCACGCTGCACTCACAGCTGGCTGATAGTGAATGTGAAGTAGCGCTCTTGTGGGAAGATCTGGGGTCTGTTTGATGACAACGGTACAAGTGAAACATCCCCTGGGGGGCGAACACAAGGGAGCTCGGTGATTCATGGTGGATGGGAAACCAGTCGCCGTGCAGCCTTCTTGCCCCTCTTTTCTCCCCCCTTTCCCCCCGTCAGTTACTCCCACCTCACATGTATACAGATGCTGTGTGTCTCTGACCCTCTTGTGTGTCTCTGTGTCTGTGGGTGTGCCTTTACAGACGCTGCCATGGCCGAGGGAAGCTGCTTCGGTGCGCTGTAGCTGTTTGGCGTGACCAGAGCCGGACCTTGCCTCGGAAGAGGACAGAATCGTGAGAGGAGTGAAAACATCTGCTCAGAGGGGATCGGATCAGAACAAGGAATCTGCAGAAACCTTTCTGTTTGTAAGGGAAAGGAACTTAAAACTCTAAGAGGGCTTCATGATTTTTTAAATCATCGGTTGTTGCCATCTCAGACAGACTTGACGCCATGTGCCATGTTATTGTAACATGCCGCTCCATGCTGTGGACGCTGCTCAGCATCGTGGTGGCCTTTGCCGAGCTCATCGCCTACATGAGCCCCGACTGGCTGCTGGGATTCCCTCGGTCGAACTCCGGGGCGGGCGTGGACCCCGGGGGGTACCGGCCGTCTCTCGGCCTCTACAGCCGCTGCCTTCGCGTCGGGTCCCGGGGAGTGGTGAGCTGCGGGCCCTACGCCGGGACGTTTGGAGAAGTGGCCAGCGGCTTCTGGCAGGCCGCCATGTTGTTTCTGGCAGCCGGGACGTTAGTGCTGGGAGGTGTGGCCTGTATCTCCGTGTTCAGCATGTGCTTCCAGAGCATCATGAAGAAGAGCATATTCAACATCTGCGGACTGCTCCAGGCCATCGCAGGTGAGACATCATGACTGTGTTTGTTTAGCACATGTCTGACACACTAACTCAGGAATCAGTTTCACTCAAAGTGGAATGTTCTTTGAGTTTAGTTTTTATTCAATAGTGTAAATTAGAGACAGATGGGAAAAAGCGGAAGAGAGTGACAGAGATGATATGTAACAAAGATCCCCAGCTTGAATCAAACCGACGCCCCAAAGCACAGCAGTATATATTAATTGTAAATTTAAAAAAATTTGAAGTCAAAATTCACATTATTTATTTTTATAGTTAATTAGTTCTTATTTTCTAATACATCTTTTGAAAATATTATGAAAAATGACTTTTTCAGTGCTTGTTCACCTTTGGTTATCTGGAGTACCTGCCAACCTACATACTGTAAAAAAATAAGACGACCCAGTCAGTTTTTTGTGGATCAAAAAACATGGGATTCAACAATTTATTCAGATTTGATTCCCCTTCCTATATCACATGTCTGCTCATTAGAACGCGGCCAATCACAGCAGACTGGGCTTTTTCGGGAGGGGGATTTAAAGAGACAGGCGCTGAAACGGGGTGTTTCAGACGGAGGGTGAATACAGCTATATTCAGACGGACAGTATGAGAAAAATAAAGTGTTTTTTAGCATTAAAGCATGTAAACATGTTCTCGTAGAAACCCCAAATACTAGTATGAACCTTAAAATGTGCGGGATGTGTCCCCTTTAAAGTCATTGAATGCCTTTCTCCGTCTAAATAAAGGCTGGTGGGCTGTGAAAACACAAGACCAATGCTTTATTGTTATCCCTTACTAACCGATATATTGTATTTTTATAACCATACCATAATGCTGTCACTACAATGCTAATGATCTCTCCAAAATAGTGGTCTGATGTCAAGTAAAAACTGGAAAAAAAGATAAAATAGTTGAGTTAGCAAAAATAAATTTGTGTTCATGAAATGTGTAAGTATATTAAAAAGTATATAAAAGTATATTCACCCTAAAAAAACCCCAAACATTTACTCTCATTATTTGTCATTGCCATGCTTCCTCTTGGTTCACACGTTCAAAGTTCTCAGTTAAAAGAGAAGGAAATTGGAAGTTCCCACAAAACGAGCCCCCTCAGGGAAGAACCGTGGACAAACACCTGGAGCTGAACAGCTACATTTCACTTGCTACCGAAGCTAATGCTAATAATCCCAGTTTATAGTGGTTACACGCCCATGCAAGCCCATTACTGTATGTTTTATAATCATGCCATAGCCATTGGGGAATGCCTGTTGCTGTTGAGTTTACAAGTTGAGACATCAGATTTTATAAGTGGCGTGCCATCACACTTTTCCGAGTTGGAGGTTGGCTATTCAAACCTCGCCAAGACTTTCTACATGTTTCTACAGCAATGAGCTCCCACAGGTGTGTTTGGCCGGACAGGTCTGTCGAGCGGGTAATCTATCACTGTGTGACATCACTGCAGAAGCGGTCAAATGGGGCTTTTACTCGCATCACACAAATCAAACGCTTGTCAGCTGAAAAAACACACGTATTTCTTCACCAGATTTGAGTCACCAGCTGCTCTGTGATCTGTTTGTGCTTCCTCTGCCCCGATGTTTACGTGACTAAACCCCTCGTCTCATCACCTGCTCTCTCTCTCTCCAGGCCTGTTGCTGATGGTGGGCCTCATGCTGTACCCTGCCGGCTGGGGTTCAGAGAAGGTGATCGGCTACTGCGGGCCCGAGGCCTTGCCCTTCAGGCCCGCTCTGTGCTCCCTCGGCTGGGCGTTCTACGCGGCGATAGGAGGAACGCTGGGATCCTTCCTGTGCGCCGTTTTGTCCGCACAGGCCGAGGTCGCCACCTCCAGCGATAAGGTCCAAGAGGAGATCGAAGAGGGGAAGAGTCTGATCTGCCTGCTCTGAGCCTTTAGAAACCTTCTAAGGAAACTCCAGAAAATCCTCCTCGGCGTCATTTCCTCTTGTATGGACACTTGTAGATCTCAGTGCAGGGAGGACAGACATTTCTCTGAGTGATTTTCTTCACGATAGCCTGGATAATATCAGTGATTGTTGAAAAGATGGAAGCCGTTGTAACAAAAATCTTTCAGCTTCAGGTTGAACAGCCTAAAGGGCTGCGGTACAGCAGCAGGCCAATGGACTTTGCCTGTAGACCAATGTTTTTTGACCGTGATACTGTTTTATGTTTGTACTAATTCTCACCTTAAACAAACCACTGTGCTGGAATAGCAGCAGATTAGTCAAGGAAGTTGGTGGTGGATGCGTCGTTAGCGCTCTTGTGGACAGGTTAAACACTGCCAGACAAACAGTGTGTAGGTTAGTAACGCCATCACACTGTTCATTTCACACGGTTCACCTGCAAACTACAGCAAACCACTGAATACTTCCAGATGTGTCCACTAAGACTCCCAACAACAGCTTGCATGTGTGCGTGGGAGTGTGTGACAGACGTGTACTTTCGAGGTTTCTAAACGTCCGCTTTGCTCAGATTGTACGGCACAGCGGGACAGTAAGACGAGCTGACTTTACACGCGCCACTTAGCGGATTGCTCCCTTTTTAAAAGGAGTTTTCTCCTGTTAAATGGACCGTTTGCGGGCCATTTGCAGCTTGTTAACTGGCAGAGTGTGGGAAACGGTGCAGAAAAGCAACAGAAGCTCAACTTTCAGATTGCTCACAGGGTATAAAAGCAGGCTGCACCGGAACTTATTGTGGTTTATCTTGTGGCTCACCGTACAGACAAGGTCTGGCTTTGTAAAGACGATCAAGACACAAAGAGCGGGTAAAAACCGGTGTTTTTTTGCACTCGGCCCTTAATTCGTTTCACTTTGCTTCCTATTTCCCCAACCGCGCTTCATTAAGTCGCTGTAAAATGTAGAATCATGTGACCGCTTCGATTCATTGTAGATGAGATGTGCAATAATTCAACCGTAGTGTGTTTTGCTGCGAGAGTGAGCGGACCCAGAGGATGAGACATTTCTGGTCCGTCTGTGCTTAAATTAAGATGTTGACAGTCGGCTGTTTTTGTTACATTAACAAAAGAGTTGACAGCATCCGTGGCACATTGAATGATGCTGCATGTATGAGAGTTCCATGTGTGAGAGGAAAGATACAGTCCGTACTTTGTACTCAAATAAACCAGGCCTTCTTTTGCAATTCTGTCTGTGATTCGTATGTAAAACCTTTCTTTCACTCTGACAAGATCCTTCTTTCATGTGTCTGTCCTGTTAAAACCAAACCTCCTGAGGAAACACTGACACCTAGTGATGGAAAGAAGATAACACAAAACTACTTTCCACTTCCACTAGTGCTTCCCACGCAGGGTTGCGAGATACATTTTATTAAATACTGCCAGGTTTTAGTTCGTCCATTCTCGTAAACCTGTCAAAATTCAAGAGTTTGTCGAGTGAACGTCAACTTTCTGGTTGAACCACTCGCAACTCCTGTCTGTATGCAATCCGTGACCAGGGGTCAAGAGTAGACGTGGCTTCATGTTAAAGGTTCTCCAGCCTGGGAGCCACTGAACAATTTCTCTGTAAAAACTTTTGTTAAAGTAGTTTTTTGACAGTAATTTAGACTGATGACAATTAAGTTTCTGAAACCAATATTTCTTTCAAATTTTATTTCATGTTAATACCATAAATATACAAAACTCAAACTATTTCACATGCAACGAAGGCCAGACAAGAGTGCGTTACGTTTTCCTTTTTACATGTGACTGATAATGGGGATCAAATTTTCAACTTTACAAAATATACAAGTGTCCCTTTTTGAAGGAGTTTCTCCTCTGATTCAGTGAAACGACGCGGTCACAGGTCAAAAAACACCGTTTTGTGTTGGCAAACTTCCAATCCATCGCTCCGTACTGCGGACCAGCTCGGCCAAATACATCAAGTAATTACCCACGGTGGCATGGCTTCATTGAACAGCTGTTCAAAAAATGTGGATACATGGGAATCGTGTGGGTGTTTGTAGCAAAGTAAACTAATCTTAAAGTAAAACATGGCAAGGGAGCACATCACAAACTAAGATTTAAAACAAAACAAATCGATATGGACATTTGGTAGATTTCTCACAGCTTTTCAGGACAGAATAACACTTGAGGGAGTTTTTTGGGGGAATTTCAAACCACACATCCTCATTCATACACGCGCACCTCTTGCAGGGTCAAGTTGCAAAGTCATGGATCACTTATCAATCTAGCTGATGCTATGATCATGTCATCATAAAACCACACAAAACATAACACATAATGTAAAATCAAAGCAAACTAATTTGAAATGCAAACGACGTTAAATTACACCATAAATAAAAACATGTTTGCCAAAAGGTCGACGTCAAACAAGAAATGTGCAATGGATTTTAAAACCCAAATATTTCCAAACGAAAACAATACTGCCAACGATGTAGGCTTACTTCATGACCGATTACTGATCTTCACACTCGCAGGAGCATTTAAACCTCTGCAGAGTTCAGTCCATACATTTGTAATAACAGCAGCGCCAATCGTCAGTCGTCTATCACGCACATCTCCAGACGCTCGCCGCCACTACGAGGGGCGCTGGAGCACGACACAAATGTAACCCACGTTCCATATTTCACTCCAGTGACAGTAGTCTGTACAACTTGGTTCTGAGTAACACTGTTATTACGGTATATAATTAACGAATGTGCATCGCGTTCAATCCTCTGTCATCTCAATGCTCATTTTGGCTGTGACACGTCTGGTGCCAGTGATCCAATACTGACGAGAGCAAAAACAAATGGGCTGACTTTGTCTGTCTGTGAAAACGGACTGGTTAGTCTGTCATTTACACATTCTTTCTATTTCATGTATGCAGGTTAATCTCTAGAAAAAGCAGAGCTTTACCACTGTCCAGGTCATCTTCTGTGAGAAAAGGCAGGCCACTTCTCTCCCTATGAATGAATGAATGAATGAATGGTATCCCTTTTCAACAGGAAGCGGGACAGCAGGAGGCTACGACCCAGCGGCTCTCAGATTCACAGCAGCGTTAAGATTCAAACCAACAGTGACGGGCTACAAAAACAACTGAGATGATGCCACACAGTAGTCTGTTAATGTCATACATACATAAAGGAAAATGAGAATATTTCTTAACCTCTTTTGGGCCCCCCCCCCCCCAAAACCAGCTACTAACTCGAGTGTGCTAAACATGCGTGTCTTCGTCATGCTGTCAAATCGTAGCAAACCACAGAGATGCTGGCTCAGCCCGCGTTGTCAATCAGAGTAGCACACAAAGTGGGAACAGTTGCTCAACCGACAGGTGCCACTGGAGCACTGCTGGGGGGGCTGCAGGCGGGTCCTAAAATAAGAACGAACCGACATATTTCTACTTACAGGAACTACTGGAATGGTGTCTGTCTCAGAATAGAAGCACAGATGTAGGACAAGGAACAATTTACGCTTCAGATTTAAATGACCAAGCTCCGGATAAAAAATCCTTTAAGTCAGAGCCTCGATTCTCTTTAAGTGAAGAACACATTCGCACGGAGGGCAAACCTACACTGTACTTTGGGCATGTGACCAAGAAAACATACCTATGTGCAAAAACACAATGATCGGATCATCACTTTTCATAACTCTATACCGTATGAACCAGGCAGGTGTGCTAGAACTGCTTCCTCTGCCTGAGAGCGAGTGAGATGAAATCCCGCACACTACAGGGAACGCCTCGCGTCACTCGGTGGATGTTTCGGGGGATGTGAGCAGACATCTGACTGAGAAGCAGACAGGAAGAATGTCGGAGGGCAAACTTGATTTTAAGTGAAGGTGGACAACTCTGGTTACTGTATCTGACCAACGTCGCCGTTATTTCTGGCCTCTGACTCTTTGCACATTCCTGAGCAAAGTGTGCGGCGCGAACTTGGCGGGACAGCGTTCATAAATAGAATCAATTTGATCTGAGAGCCTGCGGGGGCCAGAGTTGTGCATCCCCAACTTTTAAGTGTTTTGTGTGTGTGTGTGTGTGTATATTTGTGTGCATGTGTGTGGTTGTGTCAGTTTATGGCTGAGGTTTGAACGCCCCGCGGGCAGCATTGGTCGCAGCATTAGCTGCAGCGTTGGCAGCCGCAGTCTGAACGGTCTTGTTGGACATGACCCCGGTTGCGAACTCCTGCTGAGCCTTCTCGAAGCTAGCACCGGTGGTGCGATACAGTGCGTGCACCTGGAGAGAGCAGGAGAAAAGAAAAATGAGCTGGAGTCAAGACAAGTGAGTTAAATCTACCGCGAGGCCTCGGGCACAGAGTCCTACAGTACCTTTTTAAACATAATGAGCGAGCCCACCGACAGTGCGGTGAAGAGAGCCGAAATCAGTAACATGATGATGCCCACCGGGATGCTGGTGTTCAGGCCGGTTAAGGCTGCGATCCAACCGCTGGCAAAAACAAAACAATGGCGACGGGAGTTGTCAGTGAGGACTCGTCGAGGCACAGATGCAGTAAAAGCTCAAAAACACTCACCACGTTCCCCAGCCAGTGATGCCAATAGATTGTAGAACGTGAACCCCAAACTGACAGATATAGATGAAGAAGAAGACAAAGAAGCGGAATGAACTGTCACTCCTGTTGTGGAGACAGAGAACAAGGTAGTGAGAGGGCAATGTGAGGGCAATAGCAGGTGAATTCCCCTGTGAAAGTCTGCCTTTATCCATGTCTTTACTTAGCACTCTCTTCCCATATGGCATTTTTTTCGGGGGGGGGAGGTGGGATTAGTAAGTGTAGGGTTAGAAAAGGAGAGGAGGATAAGTTTGAGCTTCTACAACCTCAAGAAATGTCAGCATTTTCAAAGTCAACTGGCCACATCTTTTTTACTTTTGCCCTATCAGAACACAATGCTTGTCCACAGAGACGCGTTTCTGCGTTCAGGTACGCGGTGGGATTTCTTTCATGCATCTGCTTACCTGAAAGCCCCGTAAAGTGGTCTGTACCAGCAGACGAAAGAACAGGGTGTAAACAGCAGGAACCACAGCAGTGCCAGGCCGAAATCTACACCGCGAGATGCATCCACGCAGAACCAGGCCAGGCAGCCGAACATGTTCACAAAGAGCGTGCCTGCGTGAACTGTTAGAAACAACAAAATAAAGAACTTTACGTGTCATTTCAGTACAAGAACACAGGAAACTATAATGTGTGATCGGCAAAGCAAATAAAAATCTCTTTGTTCTCTAATGTGGTAAACGAGCCGACAAGTGTGTCTGATGACAAACTGACTCTGCACATTATTTGATGATTCAGGTGGCTTCTCCTGCGGTGCGATGTGTGGGCTCGTCTTATGAACCCATGTGTGACGGGAATGTGTGAGAATGAAAGTAAATGACATAATATTCACGGGCACAGGAGGTTTGTGAGACGATCCACTTACACATCCAAAGGTTGTACATGATCTTGACGGTCTTTTGGAACTCTACAGGAATATCCACCGCTATATCGTGGTAGAAACACGGGCCAGCGGGGAACTTCTCTGGCAGGGGAGGCCAGTTGTTCTTACGCCCTGCGTGGACAATGGGAACAGCGTTTAGACGATGTATAGTGTCAAGAGTTTTTACCACTTAGCTGATATACCTTTGAAGCATACCTATATCAAAGTGTGCGCAAGAATCAGAACAAAAGACTGATTTACAGAACACAGCCAATAAAAAAAACATATCAATACAATTATCTTTTAGCTTTATTGGTCTTTGAAAACGGCATGGATATTCACTATCTTAGGTGAGTTAGTGAAGGAAGCGGGTGACTGACTGACTGACCTCCCGCGGCCCCGTGGGACTGTAACTCTCTCTCCCGCCGATCGAGCTCTGCCGCTTTCTTCTCCAGCTCCTCCTGCCTTCTCAACAACTCAGCCTGAGCGCGCGCTTGGTCCTAACACAGACATGGAAATGCTCTTAAAAATTCACCATCCTACATCCGACAGGAGTTATGATATCCAATCAGGGGAGTAATGAATGTATTTGTTTTAGCTAGTTTGAGAAGGGAAAGGAGAGGTGTTCCAACAGGAAAAGCAATCAGCTACTGTTGTTAACACACTTGTCTTCTTCAGTTAGCACTAAACTAGCTCTAATTTTGCACTGCAAGAAGAAAGCTCCAAGTGGGGAAAGTGAAGGAATTATCACTATTCAAGACAGTGACACGAAGGGGATGGAAGACAGTACCTCATTACGCTGCTGTTGGGCCATCAGAAATCAGATGAGTATGTGAAGGACAAGAGGAAACGTGAACCGGACACAAAGACAGAGAGTATCTGTATATGTGCTATAAAACTACATATGATTCAATATATATAAAAAACATGTTCTGTGTGTAGTACCTGAGTCTGTTGCTGCGAGTAAGCCGGCGGCTCTTCTGTGGGCTTCATGATGGCAGGTTGTGTGTTCTGCTGTGACGGGGCAGGAGTAGCTTTGGGGGCATTCCCGGGGGCCTCCTGTAAAGCAGCATAGACCTACCATATTAATATGTGTGCAATCAAAAAGACAGACCCTGAATCAAAACTGTAATTAGGTCATAGTCATATTTTGTCGCTGAAATCCTTTGTGACTGAGAGGTGGAGGAAGAGGGAAAGAGGAGAGTGGATAAAATGAGGTCAGAGACTCAGATGCACACAAACACATGCATGCGCGCACTCATCGATGGCGATGCTTAGTTAAGCTGACCGTTCTGGCGTCTGTGAAGGGGTTATACTCCTCCAGACCACCAGGAGGGGCAGACCGGGTCACCTGCGTCACCGAGGGATCCTACGGGACAGAGACGACCAATAAAGTGTTTTAAGGGGATAAAAGCTACAACCACAAGAACATATTAGTAGTTGTTAGCTATTGGTTGCATTAAAAACCAGAGCTGACCATTCACTGGGTCTATTTATTACTATGTTCTGACCAGTTATCATTGTTGTGTTTACAACAGGTAAGGTGGAAACAGAGGGCTGGATGTACATGCAGCACAATATAAATGCTAATAGTACTATATGTGGCATGGCCTTTCTTGTTATTGTGGCCATTTGAAGCACTGTGAATGGGATCAGGAGAAGGGGAACTGGAAAATGCCACTCATTAAATGCTTACAAGACAGTCTATGTTAGTCTATGGTGGCCCGCAATGTGCCATAAGGAGCCAACAGTTTGCAGGTTTTCGTCCCATCCAAGACTCCACCCACTAATTAACACACCTGCTAGTACAGGGGAGGGACTTAACATTTTAAATCAGCCACTCAGGTGTCTTGTTAGGACGACAACCAGCAGACTGTTGGCAGCCCCTGGCAATGGTAGAAGGTAAAATAGTTTACAAGGGAGAATGAATTCCTATGAACACAGCTGTAGCAAAAAATAAACAAAGTGTTGCCTGCAGCTAGCCAACAATAAAAAACAAACTAGCATTATCTTTACTGAGGATGTTGAACGTGTCCCTAGAGACTTCGGTGTTCTGTGTCACTCACTCACTAAGAAGAGTAATTTAAGAAGCTAATGTTTCTAAAGAATTTTAATGTCAGTATTTTGTGCAACGTGTGTGCGTGGAATGTATTAAATGAACGTATCTAAAGTTAAGTTTGTTTTGGACCACTGCTGTAACAATATACAACTCCAGTAGCACGTTTACAACTGGCGTCCCAGCGAGATAACTGTACACAGCGGACCTATCCGATGCTAGCATCAGTTGGTTAGCTAACTTATTTAGCTAGCAGGTGCCAGCAAATGTTTACTGACGGTGAGCAGAGCTAGCCAGCTAACATCATGTGTCTTTGTTCTTAGTTGGCATAACCGTATTTGCAACGTTGAAAACAAACATCCTCAGTAACAACGTACTAACTAATTCTTCACACCTTCATTAACAAAGTGAACAACCATATAATGTATCTATGATATGGTAGATGATGTGAACGACAGTTAGCTCCTCCGGCTACATAGCAGTACAGTAAGGAAAAGCTCTTGCTAACGTTAGCTGTCAAGTTAGCTACTAGCTAAGACAGTTAGCAGGGATGCTAAAGTAAGACTGGCCTCATTGGGCTCTTAAGTGTACGTTAGCTAACGTTAGCTCAGTAAGCTACCTGAAAGGGGTTGCTGAAGTCCGGGTCTGCAAACGGGTTGCTGTCAAAGTCGGACATTGTACAGCCTTTCTAATAACGTTTTTTTTGTATGGAAGAGCTTCCCGAGTAACCAGGGAAGGTTCAGTCTCTTGACTTGACTGCCTCTCTCTGCTTGCCAGCAGTCTTCTCCGCCTCTTGCTGATGGAGACCCCTTGCTTAGCAAGCTAGCCAGTAGCACAAAAATGGCAGGAGAGGATGCGTGATGAGCGGCACCGTCCTACGTCACTGCTTCAGCACCGCGGACAGCATACCGCCTGAAAGGTAATACCACAGTAGCTACATGTGAACCGGTATAGTGCACTGGGATGAGGAGCATCTGCCCTTTTAGTCTCTGGTGTATCACATCTTGTTTTTTTTATATTTGAGACATGAACACTGATGATTATATTCAAATGACAGAAATGAGTTCTTTATCATTCACTCATCATTTTTATTTGAGACATGGCCAAGTTAAATGTGTTGACCTCTCCCCACCATCTGTGAATGGTTTTACACAGCACCCAGAGAAATCAAGAAACTCCAGGTTACTAGGTTTTTATAGTAATATAATTAAACAGATATATACACAACACAGGGCCACTCTTTAGGACAGGGCTACACGATTGTTTAAGAACACAGGAACCGCTTTACTTGATATTGTACTTTAGTGGTGCACATTTTCTAACAATTATGCATTTATGCACATAACAAAACAAGTAAAACTCAACCTGAGGGGCTTCAGGGGACCATGGGGGTCCCTGCAGTTGCTCCCTTTGCCCAGTTGGTTCCAGCATTGAGTACAATTTTAAAGTATTTGTACCTTTATTTAGGTATTTCCATTCGTATGCTACTGTATACTTGTGCTCTCCTACATTTCAGAGGGAATATAGTATTTTGTACTACATTTATTGGACAGCTCCAATTAGTTTGAAGATTGAGGGTTCAGATATGAAAAATATGGTGAGCTTACAAATTATGATGCATTTCTTTAATAGCAATGTCCAACACTAATTCAATAAACAATACACTATCATAGAGGCACTTGATATTTTATTAGCCTACATTTTTATGGAGTATTTTTACATTGAGTAATTACAATTAAGCTCTGGACACTTCTGAATCCATGCATGCCTGGACTCAATATAGTGCTGTGAATTAAATAGTTTTATACTTTTTACTGTTTATGTTTCCATACCCCTAAGACGTGAACCCGAATTTAAAGGTATAGCTGCTTTCTTTTCCCATCTCTTTTTTTTCCCTCAGACTCTAAAAAAGATCAAAGGATCAGAATCTTTTTTAACTGTACACTGAAAGGAATATTTCTACAAATTATACCACCCCAAAACACAATGGGAACCAAAAGGCAAACCTCATATGGTCTGTGAGGTTGACTAAAATATAACAAAGAAAATTATTCAATTATTATTATTTTTTTAACCTTACGTATACTGTACATGTGTTGTAAGCACGCTGCACAGTATTTGAGCTCCTGTAGGTCAAACACCACAATAATCTCCTGCACTTGATGTTTATGTTAATGATGATGACGATGATGAGGATGATGATATATGGAAGTGTCAGCTGTTCAGTTGGTCTCCAGCCCGTGAGAACGAGCTGGAGAGGCGCATGCTGCTTATTTCATGATTTGTGACACTGACCTCTCTCTCAGCAGCAATCCCAGACAATTTGAAATCATTTCATTTCAATTGTCCTTATAAGAAGTATCAGACCCCCTGAGAGCTTGTGTGTGTGTGGGTGTGTGGGTGTGTGTGTGTGTGTGTGCGTGCGTGTGTGTGTGTGCTTTTCGACATTGGCTTTGAGGTCTCGTTAGTTTCCCAAAATGGCCACTTGGGGGAGCTACGATCCAATATGTCTCCTCAACCCTCTCTGCAGAATCCTTCCTCATTTGCCGTCAATTTATTTTCATTCAAACAAAGGGTGACCATGTGAAGAACATCACATCAGTTGACAGCCTGTAAATGTGATTTAAACATTTAAGCACCATTTACTCAGATTAAGTTTCAATTGAAGAACAAATGCTATTAGGTGGAAATCTAACAGTATGTGGTAAATGATGGAGGTTAAACTATTCATTTTTCTTGTTTGAATCCTATTGCTCATTTTTAAACAAAGGCACCGTGTTACTTAGGTTTTACAGTATTCTAACTTAATACCTTTAACTTATGCTAATATGCTTTTGTTAATAAGTAACTAAACACCGTCATACCCGGCTAATGTGCGCCTTATGCACTGTACCTATATAATGTTTTGTGCTGATAGACTCTAGATAAACACAAACTGTGGATTCATTACAATTCAACTCCTGTCCGCAAACACACACACACACACACACACACACACACACACCCACACCCACACCCACACCCACACACACACACACACACACACACACACACACACACACACACACACACACAAAATGAGCATCGGTTCCTTCCCTAATCTTGTATTAATGGACCCAATCACAGACTCTATGAATAATCAATGGCCAGTGGTCTGCAACCGCAGTGCTGAGACCTTGAGTGAAACTGAATTTTCCTAATAAGACACATACACACACACACACACACACACACACACACACACACCTTGAGGCCCTAATAAGCACTAATGCACTGTGGGTTGAGAATACGTCACATGGTTTGTTTGCTGCAGAATGTGAAAGATAAACATGCTGTGTACGTGTGTGTGTGTGTGTATATACGTATGTACTGTATAAGTGTGTGTGTGTGTATATAGAGAAGAAGAGTGTGAAAGCAGGGACCTGTCTGTCCTTGCCCACTCTCTCCTGCCTTTTCGTTCGCTGTTTTCCATAGATGACTTTGTGAGGAAACAACCGCTTTGGCTAATAGCTGCTACATTAGTCTCTTAACCAGCTGGTCATGGCCATTTAGAAATGTTCATTAGGTTGCAGACCAGAGTGGATAGGTGCGATAGTTCACTCCCCACTGTTGACTGTAGAGAGACAGAAAGAGAGAGAGACAGACAGGCAGGCAGACAGACGGAGAGAGGAGCAATTTGCTGGCCAACATGACGACCAAGTGTTAAAAGCCACAGATGCAATTATCATCATATTGCCCTGAATAAGAACCTTGTGCATAATGATCTCATTAAGGTCTATGAGTGTTATTTTAGGGCCCTGAAAAGGTTGGATAAGCAGGACTTGATATTATGGGTTATTAATGCTGCAACATCTGGTGCCATTCTGGCAATAGTCTGACTGTAGTCTAAATGGGCTGAGAAATTTAGTACGACCACATAGGGAAATACATTTTCTTATAGAACTTTATCTATCTAGATATGTGGTGATGTATAGCTTACTATATATATGGCGTGTGTGTATGCATGTGAATTTGTTTGCGCTGTTGACCAGTCAGAGCACATTACACACCGCGGAGGGGAAACGGCGCTCTGTCGCCGGAAAAGCGATTGATTCTCCATTTCCATATTAATGAGCAGATTTGTTAAGAGCCTGCAGGAGAGGGAGAAAATAACAGGGTCTTCATAGGGCACGACATTTATAAATAAAGCTGATGCAGAGAAAAATGGAAATTAAACCTTTTAGTTTAATAAATTTGAGGCGTCCGCAGCAAAGCGAGCGATTTGCATTTCCATTTGTGGCCAAATAATGAGAGTGCGGGTCCATGATGAGCTCGCTAGTGCTGCTTTCGGGTCTCAAACAGTCAGACAATCACTCCAGCGTGCAGCCCTCCACGTCAATGTCATTAGCTCGGGCCTGTTAACTCTGCTACTTGGCTTTCTAAGATTATTTGGTGAGCTAGAGATTCCCATTGTCGCTTTGAATGAGCTACAGGATTCCGCTCAAAGCAAAAGTGTATTCACTTCTGCATCTTCTGTATTTCCCAACCTGGATGTGTCTGTCTCTTTTTCCCTTGCATATTCAACATCCTCTATACATTCAGTTGTCACTTTAAAATGATGCTTTCGATGTTCCAAGACAATTCTGTCTTGTCTTGCTTCTTTCATAAACACTTGCATGTAGACACACATAACATGCGACTCGCACACGCAGGCACGCACTCACACACACAC
The DNA here is from genome assembly GCF_910591455.1 of Pholis gunnellus. NCBI lineage: Eukaryota > Metazoa > Chordata > Actinopteri > Perciformes > Pholidae > Pholis > Pholis gunnellus. The sequence goes on along the minus strand of NC_136532.1, from coordinate 6,614,466 downwards.
ACACACACACACACACACACACACACACACACACACACACACACACACACACACACACACACGCACACACACACAAAGCATCACAAAGCATCACTGATTGAATTTATTGGGGAATGGATGTTGACTAGACCACTCCAAGTAGGCTAGATTGTTGTTGTTCCCAGATTGACAGACAGACCCAGAGCGGCTGATTGAAAGTGCCTTTTAGCTTGCTCTCACTGTATATTTGATTTGGCAAAATGGAAGGGGAGTCCAGTCTTTTCCCAGAATGCAAACACAAGCCCCCTGCGTTTGTGCGTTTGTGCGGGTGTGCGTTTGTGCGTGCCATGCGCGCGGCGAACTAGCGGATGCTTTCGTAAATGCTGCATAAAATATACCCCTTTCAGGTATTAATTGAATAATGCCAGCACTCCTCTTCGTCAGCCATCAAGTGGGCCACTTTCTCAGTGGCCCGCGCTGCTCTCCTTGCCTGTGAATTGACTAGATTTATCTGTGTTGTTCCAGCCAATGGACGCCATTTGTTCCAAATGTTTGACATAAACATGCAAAGAGCAGAGGCGTGCACTCATAAAATAAGCTTCTAGACTGTTGTTTTACAGCCCAAAGGGACCGATGGTGGGTGGGGGGACGAGGGGGCCTCTCAGCCTATCGAATCATGCGGAGCTCTTGCTGAGCCAACGGCGTGTTAAAGTTCTCTTTCAACCAATGATGTGATGAAAAGGAACAATTGCCGCCATAAAGAAAGAGAGGAGAGGGGGAGAGAAGGAGCACGGAGGAGGGAGACGGAGTGCTCTGGGAGGAGAGATGTGCAGCCTTCTGCTAAATATGCATACTTATTTTCCATGCCTTTTAACGGGACACATCTCATTGGGTGCCTTATGTCTGCTTCCAAACCATAAAAGATATTTAGCTTTACACCTGCAGGAAATTCCCCGTAATAAAGACAATATTGGCATATGGGGGCTTTGCTGAATCTGCTCTATATGCTTTCTAGTGCTGTCAAGACACCTTTGGTATTAATGCAGGCTGGAAAGAATAAAACTGATTACTCTAGATTTGTATATATTTGACTTTTATTTTTGCGCCGAGGTGATAAGAGCATCGGGATATCCTTTAATTTAAAGTGCTACAGTGATTTTTTTTGTCGAGGGAGGAATTCCACTCAGATGTTGTCTATATTATGCGTATGGATTAGACTCAAGAGTGTGTATGTCTGTCGCGCACATTGAGGTTTCGATTTGCTGATTTAGCACCTCTCTAATTTTCCGCAGGCTAATATTTGCCTTACCTACTCTGCCATCTGTTTTTATTATCCGAGTGAATATGTTTGTCTTAGGATATCAATAATCATAAACAAAGCCATGGCTCTTTCGCCTCTCCCTCTCTGCATAGCCCTCTGGATACCTCCGTGTGTCTCACACAGGGCTGCTCTCCGCTCGAGCTCCGATTGCACACAGGCTTCGTAATATTTCAACGTGTAATTGGTGAAAAAGCAAACATTATCAGCTCTTGGTTTCAGTCAAACTACGCTCAGACATGCAGTACATACTCACACACACACACACACACACACACACACGGATTCGTACACAGACACAGGCTCATGCCTTGACTGAGTGTGTGCTCTCCTATTACAGACAGTAATTACCGTCAGTCACCCTGTGTGTCCATAACAAGCCAGCATAATGCCCTAATCAGGCCTGGATTAATCCAACCCTCTCTCTAATCACTCTAAAAGTGATTTATATTGTTTTTCCTGTTCGGAACAAATGAAATCTGTAGCCTAAATTAATACTGGCTTTTCATCACTGGGAAGTTAAAAAGCCAGTAACCATCACATTCTTGTCATTAAGGCTGCGTGTGAGGAGACGCGTACATGTAGGAGCACACATGCTCGCATAAGTATTTAAGTTGAAAGGGAAAAATATATATATAATGTAATATTCCATTAACTCGGCAAACTAATAACATTAGTCTTCTTCTGAGAAAGGCTTTCAGACCAAGCAAATGGGGTCATCAGATGAATAACTAAAATTGTATTGCTACTATTTCATACTATCCTGCTTTCATTTAATAATTATATTGGTAAAATGGTGCCTGATAAATGACTTTTTTCATTGTACAATCGGATCCGGATTTTTTTTTCCAGAACTTTTTTGAGCTGTAACTTCAGTGCACCGAGTTTATTGGCCAGCCTCGCATATTTTTGCACCGTAATGGACATGAAATATCTATATTTCTTTTAGCCATCTACCAATTATTCTGATGAAAACTGCTCTATATCATTCTGTAGAAGTCATTTGTCAAATTGTATCAGCCACAATCTTGCAATTTCTTGGTCGCGAGCTTTCATTTAAGAAAGCATGCCTCCCTATTTTGGTCCGTGCCTCCTACTTTGTTCATTTCCATTGTTAAACAAATCAATTCCAACCCTGACTCACTTCCCATTGTTTTTCATTATGAAGAACGAAGGCTGGACACGAATCATAACAGAACCCTGAAATTTCCTGCTCACTACTCGGTTTGTGCTCGGAATACAAACCAACTCGCAAGACGCACATTTAACAAATGCAAATTGTGAGCCAATCTGGTGGAGCTATCTGGGGCGGCCGGTTCCATATTCATTTCCTCCACCCCACTGTTCGCACAAACTCCTGAAAAACAATCCTGGGGTTAACCTGAGAGGGATAGGAAATGGAGGTCTGACAGTGTCCACTATCTCGCCCTCTTCTCTTCTCCTTTTTATCTCTTTCTCTTCCACACGGGCTCTCACCTCTGCTCCCCTCTCCTTCCTCCCGTCTCCCCCCTCTTCTCCCCTCGGTCCCCTCTCCCCTGTTCTCTTCATGCTGTGTAATTCTCATCTTACACACTCTGTTGCTCTGGACTATGAATAATGCATGGTGTGTGAGAAATCCTCAATCTCATGCTTGGCTCCCAGCGAGCATTACGGAGCTTGCATCTCTATTACGGAGATGAATGGGGGAGAGGGGAATATGGCATAGGATACGCTCTAACTTCATTGTTTGTTTTTCAGCATTAAGGCCCCAATCTGGGATTTCTTTAAGTACATATGAATTATGTATATAAATATACAAGGAGAGGCTTGCTGATGAAAAACAATGCCGTCAAAACTTTATTAATCCACCATGGCATCGCCATTTTTCTCCAGCGTCACAATACAAATAGATATGAACAACAAGAGCGAAGCATTTACAGCTTCAGAATAGATTTGAAATTCCTCCAATTGTACCCTGCCAGCCCTTGAAAAATTATTCATTTTCAGTTAATCAATTTTTTTTATTTAGAGAACTATTTAAAATTCAGTCAAATTATGCTATAAATATTTTGCTGTGGTGTGTTTTTAATTCTGTATTGTTTCCATTTTTACCTTCACCGTGGTTTGATTTGATGGAAATGATGAAACGGCAGCTGCAGGGACAGCATGCATTTATAAATACAGGAGTCTGTTTGGGCGCATGTGTACTTGTAAATTTGTTTATCGCTCAAATACTACAAATGCAGACACCAAAGCAAAATCGGGTTGCTGCTCTTAGCGGAAAAAACCCCCAAAACACTGAAAGAACAGGTCTGGTAAAATCCATTCAATCCAGTCACACGAGTAACAACTGACAGCTTGAACCGTTCTGCAGATATTGTGGAAAACGTAAAACTATTGAAGTTCTATGTCGCCCTTGATGTGAACTTCAAACTGTTGCAATAGTTTTAAAAAGCTTTTTTGACAATCTTTCCCATGTCTGTGTAGGCTTATTGATTACCATCAGGGGATGTTGGTTTCTTCCGACAACCTTGCTGCTTGTGAGCGAACGTTATGCATGCGTAATGTGTGTGTGTGTTACTGTACCGTGTGAGCCGCTGCTACGACACAGGCCCCCTGTTTTATGGAGTGTGTACGTGCGATAAAAGCACTGAAGAGTTAAAGTGCTTTTCTACCATGCTCAAAGCCATGTGTCAGCACTAGACCACTAAATCCACACAATTCCCTTGAACAGTTTCCCTTCCTCTGATAGTCTATCATTCCTCTGTTTCAGGTGGTTGGCCACTGTGGCTGACGGGGCCGAGTCCTTGAGGAGATCATGTGTCTGTGGAAATACAGGACAAATACTGATGTTTGAGCTTTCAAACCAGTGTCCCTGCTGTCGCCTCTTTCCCTCTTGCGTTTCAGTCGATGTCTCTATGATGGAGATTTTGCCAGTATCTGCGTAGGGGATGATATATCCTCAGTAATATGTTATTCCTTCTGTGATCGTGAGAGTAGATTCTGATGCTCTATAATACGTTCCTTATGTTTCACAAATCTTTTATATCATCCAACCTTTTTATGTTCTGCTTCACCCAGTGTCTCGCATCATCTGTAATATTAAGCATGGATAGAGAATATTATGGGTAAAAAAACCTCCCCATTATTCCATGGTGCTGAAATCTTACAGAAATGCGCCTCCCATTTTGGTAGACATGGCTTACTCCTTCCATCTTTTGCGCGCCCATTTTGGATGACGCCCAGATGAATCACGCTAACGACCTGGGCCCTGTGCTGCAGCACTGCTCTGAAATTAATATCTAAGGAATGGAGATATAGGGCAAATAGATGAGAATAGGAACCTGATATTCTCTCTTGGGTACTACGTGCTGAGGCACACACACACACACACACACACACACACACACACACACACACACACACACACACACACGTGTGCACATACTGCACACAGAGCCTGACAGGCAGGCTATTATCCCCCAGCCCGGGCTGCCGTAATTGGCTATCGCTTTTTACAAATGTGGCTCCGTCTGACTCGCATATCAGCTCCCGTCTTATCAACCGTGTAGGGGTCACCATGTCCGTGTTTGTGTGTGTGTGTGTGTGTGTGTGTGTGTGTGTGAGAGAGTGTGAGAGTGTGTGTGTGTGGTGGTGTATGTGTCGGTATATATGTGCATGTATATACGTAGGGGTCACTGGTGTGCCCATCCCTCTCATGTCTCCATTTCACATGCTCATTTATGTCCACCCTAAACGCGCCAGCGGATGCTAAGTGTGTCAGTGGCTGGCTCCTCTTTAGCAGTGCCGGAGTATTTAGCCATTAGTCTGCTAATAGCATCAAGATCATTCCAACACCGGCTAGCTGATGATGAAATATTAGCTTAGCTCAGGCCGTCATTAGTTAGTCTGGGCTTGCCTTGGAGGTCAGGTCCATCTTATTTCTCACACACAGAGATCAAACCCATATTAACGGAATGTGCCGATTCACTTCTTGTTTTCTGAGTTTGTTCGGTTGGTTAGAGCAGTGCTTCTCAACCTTTTTCAGCCAAGTACCCCCTAACCAGCGCAACGCGTTTTTGGTTGAAAAAAAGATCATCAGTGTCTGATTTATTAAACTGTCAACACTGAAGATTGCATTGTTTAGGATAATGAAATTGAATAGCCTACTGAATATAAAATTCAGTTTATTAACTTACACTTATATTTTATTGAATATTTATTAAATAACTATTTTTCAAGGATTTTTGAATAGATGCTAATTTTAAATATATTTTTTTTAAATCTCACGTACCCCCTGGAGTGCCTTCACGTACCCCCAGGGGTACACGTACCCCCATTTAAACCACTGCGTTAGAGTGTGCTTTTTTTAAATATATTTTTTACAAAGACTACTGCAGCTAAAACCTGCTGTTTTCAATATCAAAGCTTTGCTTTGCGCTCCAAAAGAAGACGTTTTCTTTTTCTGCTTGGATAGCCCTAATGTACCTTTATTTGACAGTTTACAGTGGCTCTATAGAAACATGGTTACAGGGAGGGGGGTGTGACACGTGGAAAAGGTCCCCAGCTGGCATCGAACATGGAACATTACAGTCATATGGTATGCGCCTTAACCATTAGCGCCCCATGCTGATGTGTGTTTGTACTACTTACTTTGATGTAGCTAAACCTGTGTATTTTGGTTTGCCAAAGCCTGCATCATACATGTAGACTAAATCACACTTCTCTTTAAGGCTAGGATAGGTCATTTATTTTAGACATTTTCTTGGTTATATTTGGTGAAATTCTCTTTACATCCCCACAGCAATGAATAAAGCAAATGATCTGACTTACAGAAAGAGGACAAAGTCGGTATCGGTGGCTGTCGCAGGACTGTAATAAGTCCGTCCAAGCATTTCATTTAAGCCGAGTAAAGCGATTGGACGGCCTACCTACCTTTCTACCTGTGAGAACTCTGCCCATGCACTCATTGCACGACACCATGAGTCTTCTCAAGGTGCCAACTTGCGAGTACCAACAATAGTCATGTTCGTTGTATGTTCATAAAGATCATTTTGAGGGAGGCCTGAAGAGACGGGCTGTCAGTGTTGCCGACAGATTTAGCAAATTGTGGAGCAAGAGCTGCTTGTTACTTTCATCGGAAAAGAGTTGGACACACTGAGCAGAGTTTTTTCGGTTGGATATTTTTTAAATCTAGCTTGGTTTCTCCAATGTCACCGACCTCAGCTTTAATTTCCAAAAAAATGGGTTTGATATGAAAATGACACTTCTGACATTGATACCTATCAATACATTTAACTGTAAATCTCTGAAATGTGCATTCAGCTAAAACAACACTGAAAAAAATCCCCCAAGATTATCTTTGGCGTGTACGTTTTTGGACACTTAATTTCATAGATGTTTTGAATAAACAAGTACTTTTAAATAAAAATGATCTGAATTATTCTTACGTAATACAATCAGTCATCTACATTAAGATCACCAGCATAATGTAGTCAAATGTACTAATATTAATACTAATGATCTGTATCTATTACATTAATCAACATCCTAACTTAACATTTCAATAATCCAATACTTTATTCTCTTTAGACCTAATAAGACCACGAGCTTATAAAAACATCACTGCAGTTTCAAACTCAGTGACTATAAATAGCAGTCATTACTAATCATAGCCTGAATCTAACCTGCATGCTGTCCTGGATCTTCTACACCCTGTTGTGCCCCGTCAAGCTGATGTGTAGTGGACACAGCAGAAGCAATGTCTTTTATAATGCCACTTTATAATAAAGTAGGTAATATGTAAAGGTAAGTGCATTTAATCCCTCTGAACACTTCATAGGTTTAGACTTAATTGCACAACGTGAGATGTAGTGGGACTTACGAAGGGACTGACTGCAGGAAGGACACAATGAAATTAACTGACGTATGAATGGACCACCTCCCGTTTGTGTCAGTGCACCGCAGGTTTGTAGTTTTACTTTAAGAAGAGTCCCTGAAGTCGTGGCATAATTACTTTCCCACTAGGCGGGGCTCTGGAGCTGAAATTACATCACCCATAATGGGGTTGATTTAAACCTATATTCGAGAAGGCAACTGCTTGCCTATCATACTCTTGCTCCTTGTTAATCCTTAACCAATGAATTAACCTTCATTACCAGTGTTGGAATATAGATGAGCGCTTTCTCTCTCTTGCTCTGAATCTCTCCCCCTTCTATCCCGTTCTTACCCTCCATCTAGCTTTCTGTGATGGGGGACGTCTGGGGTCAGTGATTCTGTCCTGTGTCGCTCCCCTCATAGTTCCTACTGCATTCAGATTATTCTGACCTTAGATCAGCCCTATCAGCTGACCACTAAAGCACTTTAAATCCCAACCTATCCGACAGCCAGCTGCTCCCCCACAGACCTAAGATTGCCTCACATCTCCCAGCTTGTTTGTCTTTCAGTCTCTGTGTCGTATGAACGGAGGGGACGGCGCGGTGTAAAAAGGAAACCGTGAGCAAATGCTCTTTGGCAACGCTTCAATTTCAAATGACAAAGTAGAGGCAGAGGGCTGAGCACTGGTGTGAGATGAGCTTTATCTTCAGGTGTCATTTAAAGCTGGCCTCCTGTAGTCTGTAAATAACATGCCTCGGCTCCACTTTGCACACGAGGGTCAAGTGCTCTCAGCTAAGATTTGGGTAGAGGAGTGTGTGTGTGTGTGTGTGTGTGTGTGTGTGTGTGTGATTGTGATTGTGTGGGGCTTTTTTTTATTTTCACAAAGCATGTGAATCAATCCAGCTCCAAGAATTCGCTCCTGCAGTGAATGCTGGAGTTTGATTTTTTAGTCTCAAAATCCAATATGCTTGAACAGAATCATTTTTATTGCCCCCGGTGTAATGGAGGTGTTTTCTAATGATTGTCTTTGATTGACATCTGGCACTCGGTCACCCTTCTCTGCAGCCGACCTTTCACACCACTGACAAGGAGCTTAGCAGTATAGAAAGAACACGTGGCAATCATTTGTTTCGCATACTTGCAGAAGACGTACGTACAAAATAAAAAAGGGAAATGTATGAAAGATATTTTCTACACCGATGCACTTTTGCAGCATTTCCTCGCCTTTCTGTCCGTGCATCCTGTGAGGGGCGGCGAGCCCTGAGCCTCCTGCATCCAGATGAACGTCCGGCCTTATTGTGTGTGACCTCCGTCTCTCTGGCTGTTTGCTGTCTCGGATAACATTTTGACATTCCAGTCTCCTCTCTCAGACGCCGCGATGCCTCGGACCCGGGGTGGATGGGGGGCCCAATGATAAGGCTTCACTCACAATTAGGAGGCAGGAGCAGGGAGGCGAGAGGGGGAAATTGAACTGTCAGAGAGAGAAGAGAAGAGAGGAGGAGTGGAGGAGAGAGAAGGGTGGGATGAGGGAGGGAGGAGGGAGGGGGGTTGGTGTGACCCCCATCCTGCAAAATGGAGCCCGTCATAATTTGTTCATTTGGTGCCCATCAGGCTCTACCTTCCCTCTCTTAACACCGCTCTGCTGACCTCCCCCCCTCCCTCTCTTTCACCCTCTCCCATTCCTCCTCACCATTTCGTCTCTCATCCTCCTGTCTCACCTCCCTGCTTACCTTCACTCATCTCCGCATCCCCTCCTTGTTTCACACTATGTCCATTGACGGGGCGCGTGCGATAGGACTGTGCGCTCCCCTTTCGCCAACACTCGCACCGTAGCTATTAACAAGATTGTTGTTATTAAATGCGTCAATTGGTGGTTTTAAGAAAATAATGACCCCTAGGCTCCAAGAGCTGGGATTCAGGAGAGAAGGAGCTAACAAGACCAAGGCCCCTGCCTCTCTGGAGGATGTGATGGATGATAATGTTAATATTAAATAAGCAGAGAGGCTTTTAGCAGCTCTGTATTTAAATGTCGGATGCTGATGGGCCATAATGAGATAATACTGCTGAGAGCAATTAGCCTGCTAGACACAGAGAAGACTAGACTCGCACACATACAGGAGTTTCTACATACATACTGTATATGGCTGAGTGGAGAAAACAACTGACACATAAAGGGGAAATAAAGAGTGCTTTTAATATATACCTTGATGATTTATTTAAGGGATGTTTAAACGAGGCCAACCTGTTACAGTGTGTTGTTATCAGTGACTGGTGGGTTGGTTTAGTCGCGCACACAGCTGACTGTCAGCTGATCTGAAAATGTTCTAACAACTTATGCACCATTATTCACACTCTTCTAATGCCTACTGTTACGTGCTCCCTCCACCGCCACAGAAACCTCTTCTGGTTTCTTATTGGTCATACTTTTACATATACAGTATAATACAGGGATTGTGTGACCATGTTTGTACTTTTCGACCCGGGTGCAAAAAAAAAAAAAATCCCTTTCTGAAAATATCAAATAAAAAATTGTAGTTGATGGATAAAGGTTTTTTCGAGTTATTTATTACACGTTATTATTAAACAGGATATTTTTCAGTTAATTATGTAACTTTGTTTTGATTAATTGATTTTATTAATATAATAGTTTTAAGATATAAAGTTTCTGTGTTGAAGGCAGCATCTTTAGGGGACAGCCACATTGGATTAGTGGGTTTTTAAGTGAATTCTTTCCCGGTACATCAGCTGAACTTGTCAAAATGTCTGTCACAGCTGACTCTGCTGGTCTTCTCAGTGTCTCTGCCTCTGAAATGTTTTTTATGCCAAGCTTCAAGGCTGTACATCAGGAAAAATGCTTTCTGCACACTTTTTTGTTTATATCTCTTTTGGTTTTCGTTGACAGATGGTCTCAATACTTTTGGATGATAAAATATCAAAACTGTTTTACCTTCCTCGAATTCTTTCACACTAAATAGTACTTTTGTTGCTTGACTTGGGTTGCAAAACTTATTTAATCCATCAGGTGTCTCTTCAAAGGAAATCAGGCTTTGACTGAAGAGTTTTTGTTCCGAAGTAGCTCCTTTACATTTCACATTGTTAGTTTTGGCTACAGGTTGAACCTGCTGATAAGACAATATAGATTTTTACCTTTTTAAATCTCTGTCTCTAACTCTCTACACAGCACACTGTGTGAATTGTTATATGTCAGCAAAAGTGTGTGTGTGTGTGTGTGTGTGTGTGTGTGTGTGTGTGACAGAGAGGATACAGGTGTTGTTAGCAAGCTCTGAAGGTGACTGCTGGTCTCATCCATCAAACCGGCTTTCCTCGGGCTGATCCCTAATGGATCCCCTCAATCAGAGCCGCTCACTGTCAGTCGCAGTGCAACAAAATGAGAAATCAGGCAACTGGTCGCGCAGCCAAGGTTGGGAGTCATATAAAGGGGACAAAGTGATAAAGACCAGCTCGTGTCCAGCCTGTTGATTAGTATTGAGTGATCCCAGCGTTCCAGCCGCTCATGACGAAAGCAAGACATCAATCTGGACGAAGCTACTTCTTCACCAACTATAATTCTGTATATTCACTAAATTCAAACCGGTAAACTTGTCTTCGGTGTGAGGTGATGTGTTGGCTATGCATAGTGGCCAATTCATATCAGTCTGTGCCTTCTTTTAATTGCACTTACTGTGTCAAATTAACGACTCTTAATAAATCAATATAACTTGATAACAGGCTATGGGCTGAGTGTGCCAGAGGTTTTGATTTCATTCCGTGCAATTTACAGCAGTAATGGAAATGGTAAATGGGCTGAGCCCTCTCTGTGCTTTAAAAAATAGTCCCGCGCTAATGTAGTTATCAAGTGTTAACGCACTTCACTTTACCATAGCCATTAAAATCTATGAAGGGAGGACAGATTCAAACAGAGCATTCACTTTATTCTTCTGTGTCCTGGCCTCCTTACTATGTTAAATGCTGGTTCTGTCTTCCCTTCACGGTGATTTGATTTGAGAAGCTAATATACTGAAAGCCTCCTCTTGCGGTTTGTGTCCAGCTACTCATTCTCTCAGCTTTAAAAGCCCAAAGCCTTTATTACTGAAAAGGCCTCTATTTGGTTTTAGGGTCTTACAATATTGGATACCACATTTTCCACAGTGAACACAGAATGAAAAGGGTCTTGAGTGCCGCCGGTGCCTAAAATAGATTCATTATACAGTGTGTCTGTGTTTGGCTTCTAAATAGACAGGAAGAGGTGGACGGTGATTCACAGAGATTTGGAGCTACAGTGGCGTAATCACACTAAGAGCTCTCTGTCTTGCTGCAGGTTGTGCTTCAGTGTCGAACCCATCACTTCCCGTCTCAGTCGTCTTATAGTCCGTACAAAACTAAAATGTCGGGGCAGACCTTGATGACTGTCTTCAAACTGTTTCAGTAGCTCAAGGCGACTACCAACCAGGCGAAGCCGGCAACTGCCCCAGACACCCTGGTTCACCGTGTCGTGTTTGGTTTAGTAAATCACTAATTTGTGTGCACGTCTGCAGCACAACTGAAACGCTAAAGAACTGGGCTCGGGACTCAGAGTGGTCCTGAGACAAATTTCTAAACAATGAACTTTTGTGAGGGGATGTTGTCTTTTATGTGGAGTATTGTTCAATACAAATTAAAAAAATATATATTTAATTACCAAAACCTAATGGACATACAGGCAGGTAGTACAGGCTGTTTACTGGGTCTCTATTTGAAATCTAATGTTTTCTTTAGTCATTTGGACAGAGTGAGCCTATAGGACATTCAATTACAATTCAACGAGGTCCAGTTAGAGAAAATGTCCTCATGCAAAGGTCTGGAACATCATAATAATATCTAACTTGCATGATGATTTACTGCCATATTTATTGAAGTAGCCTAGTTGCCCTGCAGCTTTAAATTCAGTTCATTCCGGTGTGAAGTGATGTCTGCATCTGTGGTTACGGAAGCCACTTTTCAGCTCTATTCTCTTCTGTTAACATTGTTTGCCAGTGAATGAATGTGTTAGGATTCTGGTGGATCGGATCATATCGGGCTCTTAGATTGTTTATTTTCTGTACCTTCATTTCGGATGAATCAAAACATTAGTGCTTTGTCTCGTAGTGGCGCTTCACATTGCCTGTCTCTCTCCCGTGTGTGTGTATGTCTCACTCCAGTCACGATGCTTTAGGAATACACACATTTGATCGGCTGAGTAGCATCACGTGAGGTGATTTACAACGCATGTAATTGGTCTGTGTTTCGTGGACTGCTGAACGAGTGCCGTAAAGGCTAGAAAAGATGCACCAGTTAAAATAGAAGCGCTCCGTAAAACTTCTCCCGGTGCTATAGGGGCCCAAAGCTGTGCGTGAACCCGGTCCTACGGTAGCTGTAAGCATTTCTAAGACTATATCCTCGAACGTAGATATTTTTATATCCTGAATTGTTAACACTGAAATACTTTCTCGTAAATTACATTTTATAACATCTAGGTCTAAATGCTGTTTCAAAGCACTTTCCACGGCCAGGAATTACATTTTGGTGTGAAAAGGGCCGAAGCCTTTATGGATTCATTATGTTGTTGGCCTGTAACAAATTGAAACAAATTTAAGATGCTAAAATCAGCTTTATATAATATCTATATCATGTGTTCGTTCACTCCAGGTTGATAAAGCTACCACATTCTTTTTACCTGTGACAGTGTTCTCACAAACGAGCTGCTCGTCAGGAAAACAAAGGTCATTTTAATTGTTTGACAAATAACCAATGTGAGACCACATAGGAGAGAGAGAGAATGGCTACATGTAATATTTCTGTTGTGAGTTAAGTAAACCGTGTTAGTAAGTCATATCCCTTCCTTCTCTCTTTGACCCCGCTGCAGGCAGATATTCACCCGTTGAGGTATGTGGTGATATTAATATAGGTGGCCGTATTGATCCGGAGGCCTGCACACAGTCATACATACAGCTGTCCGGTGGTGGGCTCACCAATCCTCATAAGTCAGTGTCTGGCTGGGAACACCAGGGGTGGTGTGAGCACCCATCAGAAATGAATCAGGGAGATTTAACGCAGCCCTCGTATATCTACTACTCCAAGGGTTCGTACAGTTCTCACATTAGTCATACGGCGTCATATTGTTTGGCTGCAGTGTGACTGCAGCTTTCAAGAGAAACGCAACAAATGAGACACATTATGGTGATCAGATCCGGTCCGAAGCATCCTACTGTTACAATCTTTGATGTTTGAGCTCGGATCATGCTCTAACTTCTGAAATACGAATATGTTGAAGATCTTCATTAAGGGGACATCTGTCTTCACATCTGTTTGAAGTCGCACCGCTCGCTCCGTCTCTCTCTCCGTCGTACCCTCCACGTTCCCTTCTCTCCCCGAACCTAATGAAGGCTCCTTGGTTACAGTCCATGATTATCATACAGATAGGATCATATCCCATTGATTTTATGCAGATGATCACCTTTCTGTGTACGCGGGGCTGATGGCGGTAGTAATTTACAGAAGAAAATCAATTACCCTTCTCGTCTGCAGGAGTAATTGTTTATTATTTTCCTATTAGACAAACTGTGTTGATCAATGTTATGGAAAGATTGCCCATGAATACTATCAACATAAATAGATTTGCCTTCGACATTAGTACTAGTTTTCCTTTTAATGACCTGTACAATGTCAAACCAATGCCACTGGCTGAGATTTAAGCACTAGCTGTGTGTGTGTGTGTGTGTGTGTGTGTGTGTGTGTGTGTGTGTGTGTGTATGTGTGTGGGGGGGGGGGGGGGGGGGGGGGGGGGGTTGGGGGGGTGTATGGGCTTTACAATGGATGCAGTGTTTCTTTGTGTAGAAGAGTCTCAACATTTTAACTTTTTGCAAACCTAGAAACTCGAATTTACCCGCAAGTCCACAGATGTGTACTCTGTGGAGGGTTGGCATGACGAAACAATTACATTCAAGATGCTAAGCACAGGATCCTTCTAGGACACTGTTGTTGTTTCACAAATGTGCTGCTGATGTGAATAGTCAGTGGTTCCCCTGGCCCCGTCCTCAGCCTCTTCGCCTGTATCCGCCTGGATTGATCTAGACACAAACTAATCACTATTACTCACTGAAGTAATTGGCCCGGCCCAGATCACAGAGAAGCAACTGATCGACTGGTCCAGGGATCGATACTCTGATCAGAAGAGGTGGGGGCAGAAATTCGGGATGCGGAGGAAGGAGGAGGGGTGTTTTGTGATGTGGCAGGAAGATCAATCTGGCCGAACGGCACAGTTTCTGGGAGCGTTCTAGTCCACCCATCACATTCCCCGTGCTGCCCGTTTTAACTTTGCTACCGAGCTAAAATCTCAAGTGCTTCTTTGCCTGCCGTATATCTGGATTCAGAAAGGGGCTTTCGGTCATTACAAATTCTCACACACTGCTTCTTGTCCTTTTCAGTCTCACACGACGCAAAGGCCTGTGCACCGTGACACCTTCAAGAAGTTACCAATCAACCAAAGGTTGAACACAAATCAGATCGACACAAACTTTATAGCTTTGGGCAATTAAAATGGAAAAGAGGAAATCCGTCCTAGAGCAGAATTTTGGACAGTTGAGTCGATATCTAGAAACCAGGAAATCCGTTTATTTATAATATATCAAGAACAAGTAAAGGTGACTGGAAACAACAGGCGCACCTGATATTTGATATTGATTATTGTCACCTCTACCTACTCCTGATGATGGTTTAAAGTAAAACCGAAAGCTTGAAACTGCAACAATGGCTTTTTTTCTGAGTAACGCCATTCTAAAGCCACTCTTTACTATATAAATTCAATTCAATTATCTTTCATGTAAGCCTAGTGCTGACTGGTCGATTAAAATAAATTATACAACAGTTATTTCTGACCAGCCTATTTGATTGAACAAGACGCATTCCATGAGTGCCCCTAATAACCATTTGATTACATTAACGATCATTAGCCTATTTATCTTAGATTGTAACAAATCTTGCACCGCAAAGGTGGGACATCAAATTAAGAATGGTCAGCTGCTTGTTTGCCTAAAAGCTCAAACGTTACCGGGTATCACCCGTCGAGGGCAGGAAACGATGTAGCAGTGTAACGTCTGATCATATATACAGTCAATATAAGTAGTCACAGAAAAATGACAATATAGAGAAACAGATGAGAAATAAAAATTGTTTGTGAATTCATTTTTGCAATATCACACGAGAGGGAGTGCTGTCCGTCCTGACCAGACGGATAAACGTGCATTTTTCCTGCACAATAGCGTGGTGCTTTGTCTACATGTTACCACAGGCCACTGCCACCAGTGAATACGAGTCTGTTGACAGTCATGTGTGATTTTGATGAGTTAAGAGCTTGATCCATCGTTTCCTGCTCTCCATAAACGGCCCCCAGTAACTTCTTAGCAAGCTTTTAGCCACGCCCATCAAGCCAAACCGTTTGCAGCTTCCAGCTCTAAAGTCAGTGACTTTCTCCTTTTTTAATAAATCATTGATTAAATGTATTTAGATTTTAATCGTTTGGTTGAATAAAACAAGCTTTTTGAAGGTCACATAGCGAAGGCCATTTTACAGAAAAATGTTTGATTGATCAAGAATAAAAATAATTAGTTACAATCTTATTTCAATAGAAAGACTTCCAGCTTTGTAAACCCTACGAAAAGGAAAAGTGGAGCAGGTGCAGGATTTGTCTCAAGGTGACTTCACAGTTTATCTGCTTTGTTAGCAGAACGAGTTCTGTAAAAAGATTAAAGCGTGAGCTCTGTAGTATTGTAGAAATTACAATTGGGAATCCTATTGTAACCTGAAATTGTCCATTCCAGCTGATGTGGATTGTACCTGAATAGTTAAAAGAAACCAAAGCAAACATGTAAAAGTCAGACACATCTGTGATCTGTGATCCAACCCGAGTCCTTTCCTGCTAAGAGGTGACGGTGCTGACGACTTGAGCCGCTGTGGCCGATCTCTCCGATTTACACAAAACACCCGGATCACTCTCCTGGCATTTCGGCCTCAGCCACTGCGTTTCCCCGCTCGGCCTATTTCATGGAAAGAGCAGGTGGTCCTAATATTTCATGCGTTCAATGTGTTTGCAACCCTTAGCCCCCCACTCCTGCCCCGGTGCATCCCTCATCCCCAGAGCCCATTTCTCTTTCATTCCACGCCGGTCGGCGTCGTCGTCCTGCTTTTAGGAGGTTCCTGCTCGGCCAGACAGAACGCTGAGCACAGTTTCGGAGCGCTGGCCTTGCCCCTCGACATTCTCATCTCAGCATCTCCCCCGACGCTGCTCCCGTCTCGCTTTCTTCTCTCCTCCATCTCCCTTTGCTGCCCCTTCTCTACCCCCCACCTTTTTGCTCTCATCCCCTTCTCTTTTCCTTTTCCCTTCCCTCTCTCCTCCTCTCTCTCTCTCTGTGGTTGTTGATTGGGTGTCTGAGTGCTTGTGGCAGCTGTGTGTTGTGTGTAATAGAGCAGAGAGGCTAGTCTGAATACAGCGATGGGAGAATTTGTTTATGTGAGAGATGCATAGATGGAGACAGGTCTCCAGACGCTGCGGGCTCTCTCTTGCTGTCATCCTGCATTCAGGCCCTGACAGGAGATCTGAGATGGCCAAATATGCCAGACGTTCGGCCCAAATCCCCAAGCTGCACCCCACAGTCCAACCGATGTGTGTTTGTGTTTATTCAGATTTGACAGAATGACTTTGTGTGTGTCTCCAGGATAGCGCGCTTGATCAGATTCCCCTGCCACAGACTTGGTCCAGGGTCCATTACCATTGAGCGATAGAGGGGAGAAACTCCACCAGCTATTCTCTTTTTATCCCATCCCAGTGATCTCTTTCTCTTTCTCTGATATGTTAAGTCTGTTCAGCGGGGCAAGGATTCGGCTTCCACCGCGTCCCCGAGATGCGTGTCCACCTCAAACAGCTCATTTAGCATTTTCATTCCCCTCTGCTCGGCGCACTTGTAGCTGCGTTTGTGTCTGAATGTTCGCCGCAGTTTGTCCAAGTTAGCCTTGTCACTTCAACCGCGCGTCTTCGGGGACTCTTTGTCTGCGTGTCACCGTGATGCGCGACGATGTGTTATTCAAATCAAGCGTTTCAATTGAATGTCCTCTGCTGTTTTTGGTTCATGCCGAGCTTCCTCGACTATGGCGAGTATGCCGTCTTGCTCGGCGCAGTACTGAGCGCGGCACTCTTTTCCCTAAATGAAAACATACGAATGTATTGGAATAATATGCTTAGAGGAGGAGACGCTAAAGCACAACTAATGAGGACTGAACCTGGAGTGGCCGGCCGGCTCTTAGAATCCATGCGTCCGTCAATGCAGCTCCACTGAAACGCGAAGGCTGCATTCTGAGAGCAACCACAGTCGGCATGTTGTGGCCTTTTAAACTACCTTCAGCAATCACATTTGATGCTCCTTAATTATCCAACCCCCCCCCCCCCCCCCCTCCCTCCCCCCCACCCACCACCTACTGCCTTGCTGCCTTCTTTCCGCTCAGCCGCAGAGACGGCGCGTTTGCTTACCGCTCTGCCTCTGCACTAAGTGTTCGCCTGCATGTAAATTAATCTTGATTCACTTTACCCTGCCCCGCTGAGTGCTACAAATTACCCTATAGCAACGGAACAGCACCAGTGAAAAAAGCCAAATTGCTGCACTTGATAGGTTGTGGCTCCCGTGCTTTATGCCGTTGCATTAGGGCAACATAATGAATGCTCTCTTTTGAAAAGTATTGTTTTGTGGCTTTTTAATTCTTCCTGAATAGGGAATGTTTGTGCATCCTTCTCTCACCGCGACTGTCTGTCCGTCTGCATGCGTTTCTCTGGTAGAAGTTTTAATGAAGGAGGCCTTGCTGGGTAACCACGAGGCGTGCATTCACTCACAGCCCCCCTCGGCGGCCATCATTCCATTTACAGGAGCTTGACAAAATTAGCCGCCTTTGTGCCATAGTCACCCTAATTGGCCGAGGAAGAAAAACAGGCTTTTGACACAAACACAGGCAACACATTCACTTACCGCAGCACTTGTCTCTCCGTGGATGTTAATGCCAAAGAGGTTGAGGTTTTAATTCAGCAGAACAGAATTGGCTCTGGCTTGAGTGCTTCGTTTTCTACCCTGACTGCCTTTCCTTTCTGGGTTGTTTTTTTTATTGCTTTTTTAACCACAGTTTCTTCACTGATGGATGTCCGCTCAGTACTTACTCGCGTGTCTGGTGAGAACATGTCCCTTAAGAAGTCAGTCTTGTTCTGCCCATCATGACCAAAAGTATTATTTTGATTTGCTGTGTTTGATATCACCGTATTAGTCAAATATTGTACTGCATATGAAATAACCTTGACTATTGACAAAGCAAGGA